>NC_133655.1:157751507-157871132 GCF_009905375.1 Apium graveolens | reverse complement strand
TTGGTAAATGAATTGATTACTTGCCCAAAGTTCGGAAGTAAGCCCCTCTCATTGAGTCGGCATAAGCGACAGGCCGAGGTACGGTCTATTATTGTGTAAGTGGCTCAGTGGGAGTCCATCAAATGCATAGGTGGCTGAGTGGCAGTCCAGCATAGGTCTTAATTATGACCAGGGTGATGACCAGTGGGGAATTCGTCCATCTACTAGTAGAAAAGGTTACTTATTGGTATCTTTGCCTGATCAGCGAGATATCGGGTTTATGCCAAAATTCTTTTCCTTTCCAAAATTCATTGGATGTTTCGAACTCTGTTCATACTTCACATAACAGAGGTTCCAGGAAATGTTTTCGGGATATATATGTATGTGGATTATATATATATCGGGACTAATAAAGTATCTCGTAACTTTATTTCATTCATAATATTTCAAAGATTGAATCTATTCAAGTCTTATCTTGTAGTCTCATCTGGGTGATGAACTTTGAAACTGATTATAACTTGAACGGTGGTAGTTCAAGTAGTATTGGGAAAGATATAAGTATATTGGGGTATTTGGTAACCTCATCTTTTAAACTTATATCTAATTAATAATTGTCTTATGAATGACAAAGATTTTCAGAAAAACGTTGAGACAAGGTTAGATATATGAGATCACCTTGCAACGATATTTTTTTATACAGTTATACACTGGGACTTTGTGTATATTATGCATGGAAGAGGACTTCCATATTTTGAAAAGTATATATGTATATATACTGAATATTTTGCGACTTCATCGCATTAAGATATCAAACTTGGTTCATTTCTTTTGACCAAGACTTTCATGAGTACTATGAGAAGGCTCATATACTAGTAAGTATATACTAGTAATTATCTTACACACGATAAATGATTCTAGTAAGTATCCATTTAGATACTTATATTATTGTTATCACTATATATTATCTTGCGAGCTGTAAGGCTCACTCTTGCTTTATTTCTTCATCACACAACAACAGTTAGGAAAGATGGCCAGACTCCAGCAGACCCAGCGCAAGCGCGTGGGAAGCGTCCCGCGTCTTCCCGATGATGTTGTGGCTGCTATAGCTGCAGAGGTAGATCTATTGGTAGATCAGGCACTCTATTTTTGAGAATCAATTATGTATAATTATAACTTGTGGCAGATAATGGCAATTAACTGTAAATTTATCAAGTAATCATTTTGGGTTGTAATAACTTTTAAATTGTGGATTCAAAGACTTGTACTTATTTCAATTTCATCTCTGAGACTATAACGGGTTTGTGTGTGTTAGTATGGGTCCAGCATAAGGTTATTTTTATTAAGTAAGTGAAGTGGTTTTGTGGAATGAAAGACCGTGACGACCCGGATCCCCGACCCCGGATCTGGGGGTGTTACAGACAATGCTTGATGAATTTAAACTGCCAACATATTTTTGGGCTGAAGCTGTAAATACTGCATGTTACACTCAGAATATTTCCCTGGTTAATCAAGCAAGATGCATGACTCCCTATCAATTGTTCAAGAACAAGAAGCCAACTCTAAATTTTCTTCATGTCTTTGGATGCAAATGCTATATTCTGAGAAATCAACTGATCAAAATGGGAAGTTTGATGCTAAAGCAGATGAAGGAATTTTTGTTGGATATGTTGTCGATAAAGCATATAGAGTCTACAATCTAAGAACCAACATTGTTGTGGAATCAATACATGTTGTGTTTGATGATAAAAAGATTGAAGGACTTCAAGATGGAGATTACCATGAGAGCCTCCAATTTGACAATGTGGAGATGGCTAGTGATGACAGTGATGATGAAAGTGATCAAGAAATAGTATCAAAGGATAATGCAGAAAAATCTACTACCAATGAAACACAAAACTCAACATCTGTTGAGTTGCATAATGCTTCATCCGTTGGGAGGCAATCTGTGTTATCCGCCGGGAGACAACCAGCTTCATCCGTCGGTACTCAAAATTCACCATCCGTCGAGCTATCAAAAGAGTAGGAAGTCAGGATAGATCACCTATAGAAAGTTCCCCTTTCTCAAATCAAAGATCCACAAACTCAGGGGGAGTTTCTAACAATTAAAACTCAATCATAAATCAAGACAACAATGAGGCCTCTTCATCTAGAGCTAATCTACCTCAACAAAGGAACTGGACAAAAGATCACCCATTTGAGCTCATAATTGGTCATGTTTCTTCTAGAGTTCAAACCAGGAGAGCAACTCAAAGAATGTCTATACAGCAGCTTTCTTTCCAAGGAAGAACCAAAGAAGGTAGAAGAAGCTTTGTTGGATCCTGATTAGAGTTTAGTTATGCAGGAGGAGCTAAACCAATTTGAAAGGAATAATGTATGGAAGCTGGTGCCCAAGCCTAAAAAGAATCCAATAGACACCAAATGGGTATTCAGAAACAAGATGGATGAAAATGGCATAGTAGTCAGGAACTAAGCTAGATTGGTTGCTAAGGGCTATTGTCAACAAGAGGGAATAGATTTTGATGAAACATTTGCTCCTGTTGCAAGACTTGAAGCCATCATAATCTTCTTAGCCTATGCAGCCCATGCCAATTTCAAGGTCTATCAAATGGATGTCAAAAGTGCCTTTCTGAATGGAGATTTGGAGGAGGAAGTCTATGTCAGTCAACCTCCTGGTTTTGAAGATCCAAATTTTCCAGAACATGTCTATTATCTTTTGAAAGCACTTTATGGATTGAAGCAAGCACCTAGATCCTGGTATGACACTTTATCAAAGTTCCTTTTGGAAAATCATTTCACAAGAGGTACTGTAGATAAAACTTTATTCTTTAGAAATGTTAATGGCTCTAGTATACTTGTACAAATTTCTGTAGATGATATTATTTTTGGCTCTACAGATGAAAAACTTTGCAAAACGTTTGCCAAATTGATGCAAAGTAAGTATGAAATGAGTATGATGGGATAACTAACTTACTTTCTTGGTTTGCAAGTTAAGCAAGTTAGTTATGGAATATTCATTAGTCAAACTAAATATATTTTGATCTTTTAAAGAAGTTTGATCTAATGGATTGCACATCTGCAAAAACTCCCATGGCTACTGCAACTAAGCTTGAATTAAACTATACTGAAAAGTCTGTGGATATTTCAAGTTATAGGGGCATGGTTGGCTCACTTCTGTACTTAACAGCTAGTAGGCCAGATATAATGTTTGCTACATATGTATGTGCTAGATTTCAGACTGATCCTAGAGAATATCACTTAATAGCTATTAAGAGAATTTTTGGATATCTCAAGGGAACACCAAAACTTGGCATTTGGTACCCTACAAATTCTGGTTTTGATCTAACTGGTTATTCAGATGCAGATTATGCAGGTTGTAGAATTGATAGAAAAAGTACAACAGGAACCTGTCAATTTCTAGGAAACAAGCTTGTGTCTTGGTTCAGTAAAAAGCAAAATTCAGTTTCTACTTCTACAGTTGAAGCTGAATTTATTGCTGCTGGCAGTTGCTGTGCACATATTTTATGCATGAAAAATTAATTGCTAGACTATGGTTTGCAAGTTGAGAGGATTCCTATTTTCTGTGATAACACAAGTGCAATTGCCATCACTGAAAATCCTATACAACATTCAAGGAAAAGCACATAGATATCAAGTACCACTTCATAAGGGAACATGTAATGAATGGTACTGTGGAACTACATGTTGTTCCAAGTAAGAAGCAGCTTGCATATATCTTTACCAAGCCACTGGATGAATCCACCTTTTCAAGGTTGGTAAGTGAGTTAGGTATGCTTAATTATTCTTAAATCTATATGAGATAACTTGCAAGTTGAAATGCAGCCAGAAATTTAATTGATTTTCAGACTTGGAAATTTTGGCTAAGTCAAAATTTACATCTCGGTGGATGATCCTTATCCATCGAGTTTGATCATCCGTCGGTATACTATTTGCTAATAAAAATCAATTATTTTTCTGGAATACTTTATTACTCGACGGATAACATTCTATCCTCATCCGTTGAATTGTCTTAATCTCAGCCGTTAATTCCCTGAACATTATTTATCGAGTATACTTACAGTTTGTAAGTATGAAACGACGGATAATGGGTGGAATTTTTACAGTTTATTTTTAAACGGCTATTTTAGGCAATTTTCATTGGTTACTTTGTTAGGTCACACACACTGTAGAGGGGGTGAATACAATGTAAACTACAATCAAATCGAACTTTAATATCCCAAGTAACAGAAAATAAACTTTATTGAAACAATAAACTCTGTTACAGTATGAAACTTACCTGTCAGTGATGAACAAATATCGAGAGCTGCTAGGGTTACTACGAATAATCTTCTCGAATATGATAACACTTATAGTATAAACCCTATGTCTGTGTTTATATACTACACAGTTACAAGATAATCGCTAATTGGTATGGAATATAACTCTGCTTCCTAAAATATATCAATTAAATATCTTTTCTTCCAAGTATTCTATTCTTTATAGAATTCCTTCTTCATGCATATCTCTTCTTATGTTTATCTCGATTTTCTTTCCTTAATCAGTTACTGTCCTTATCTGAACGCCCTTCAGCACTTAAGTTCTGATATCCATCTTCTGATGATTATCTCCTGATAATAAAGTACTGATATCCTTAAGTCCTGACTTCCAGTAAGTACTGATTCATCCTGTTTAAGTAAGATCTGAAAACTAAACATAAATCATATTAGCCATGACATTATCAAATATATCTAACAATCTCCCCCAACTTGTAAATTATGATAATACAAGTTTAACAGATATTTGATGATGTCAAAAACATTAAGTACAAATGCATGAGAATTAGACTAGATAACTACAACTTACAGTCCTTAAAGCTTTACCAACATTTAACAATTGATAACAGCTTCAGTCTGTACAAATATCAGAATGTAATCAGTTGTAGATCTTGACTTGGCTTCATCTTCTGATCTTTCTGATATCAGGAGTTGTTCTGAGATAGTTCTTCAACAAACATCTCTCAGCATATCTAAGTTCATCACATCCTCCTTTTAGCATCTTTAAGCTCTGTATTATCTTCACCAATTTGAAAGATTGCAGCCCTGAGATCATTAATCTTTGCTTTTCTTATATCCTGATCTAGTCTGATCAAATAAGCTTTATCAGACTCAAGATTGAATTCCACAGCCCTGTAACCCAGAAAGGTAGTTATAATTTTAGCAGTGTTGGGCTTCATTTCAACTATATCACCCTTGTGATCTCTGTACTTTGGAATATATGTGCTGTCAGACTTAACAGAATAAAGCCTTTTCTGTCTCTGAATCTGATCCTTCAAATAGTTTGCAGCACTTCCTGTCAATCTGTCATCCACTTGAAGTAAGAATAATACATGCTCCAATTCTTCAAAATACTTCAATGGAATGGAATTCTTTATATGATAAACCCTACCATCTGTCATGAAGTACAACAAGATGTGTTCTTTCAAGTAGGTATGGTAAACCATTTGTACAGATTCAAGTTGATTCAATCTCTCAGGAGTTGCTCCAATACCTGGTTCACTCAAGGAAGTTGGATCATTGGTAGTGTTCTGTATTCTTCTTTCATCAACACTTCCCAATCCAGTTTTATCTCTTGCTTCCTTTCCAGTAACTACTCTTGCTTCAAAACCACTTGCAGCAGTCTTCAAAGGTTGAGTCTGTTTTGCTTTAGTGAATCCTGGTAGGAGTGTCTTTGATCTATCTTCTGATATCAAGTTAACTTGAGCTATGTCAGAGGTTACTTGCTTCTTTGAAATATCAGAACTTACTGTCTCTTGACTCTGAACAACTTGAGCCATGTCAGAGGTTGTTTAAGAACTTTTCTTGAAATCAGATCAAGATCATCCTTTTCATCAGTGATTTCTTCATTCTCAAGAGGCACATAAACCTTGATAGGTTCACCAACCTTTTCTTTACCCTTGGATCTTGGATCTATCTGCGGTTGTGATTTAGCCAATGTTGCTTCAGTATTTGTCCTTTCTTTTATCACAATGCCTTTGAGTTTTGGAAGTGTCTTTTTACCAGAAGCTTCAGATTTAGATGTGACTTTCTCTGATTTAAGTCTGGCTTCTTCTTCCATTAAACTCTCCAAGTCCATTCCTGGATTTTCCTGAAGAAATAACTGTCTTGACATTTCTTCATCAAGATTTAAAAGTTCATCAGAACTTATCCTTTTACCAGTAGCAGAACTAATTTTTTTCCCAGTATCAGAACTTGTCATGTAACTTGTGATTTCAGCTTTTCTTTATGAGAAACATCTTCCTTGACTATGACCTCTACCCATTCCAGGGTTTCCTTGATCATCCTTTTCATCATCCTTCCCTTTCAGTGTCTTGGCAGTCTTGCATTTGGACTTAATTACTCTCTCCCCCTTTTTGGCATCAGCAGGTAGTAGAAGAGAGACAAGCAATTCCACTGAGGTTTGGATTTCAGTAAGTTGAGATTGCTGAGAAGCTTGATTTTTCAGAATATCATCAATCTGAGCTTGTTGTTTCTCTTGAGTCTTCTCAATATAAGCAATCCTGTCAAAGGTAGGTTGGAAGAACTTTTTCTTATCAATCTTTTGAACTTGTTCTTGCTTCATGAATTCTTCCCGAATCTTGTGTAGCTCTGCATGAGTAATTGAATGGAGACCTTGTAGATGTTTAGTACTCAATGCAGTGACTCTAAAGATGGGTTTTGAAATCATCAGAAATTAACATTTCATCAGCTTTTGTCAAGTGCTCAGCAAGATGCTTTGCATTTGGAACACAGGAAACTGAGTTCCATTCCTTAGTCCACTCATGTCCTGCAGGAGTTTCACTCCAAGGCACTGGTGCTTCTCTGGTAACAAACTTCTTAACAAGTTCAGATTTAAGAATAGTTTATTGAGGAGCATGTCCTAAAGGACCTGCTTCATCAGCATCTATATTTGGAGCGGCATCACCAGTATCTCCAGCATTTGCAGCATCAGAACTTACAGAATCAGTATCTTCTGATAAAACAACAGTGTGAGTAGAAATGGAGGCTTCAACATCCTCTAAGTGCTGATCTGGTTCTAAGTTCTGATCAACAACCATATCCTGATGCTCACCTATATCTGATCATCAGCATCGAGATGCAGAGAATGTGTAGAAGAGAAGTCTGAAATTTGAGCAGCATCAGTAACAGGTATTGTTGATGAATGAGTTGTTGTTGGAGCTTCTAGGAGAATTACTTCAGGCACAACCAAGTTCTGAACATCAATTTCAATACTGGTGCCTGTATTAACAGGAGATACAGACTTTTGAACAAGAGACATAGATGGTGTGTTGGCCTGTCAGGAACAGCCTCCTGAGATGGAGTTGATGAAGAAGAAGTGACTTTAGCAAATTCCTTTTCTTGTGAGATCATAGATTCCTGATCTCCTTCCTTAGCTGCTGCTTCTTCATCTGAAACTGGCCTTTTTGCCCTCTGTTTCTTGTATCTCTTTATAGATATGGATTCTTGGGAGTTTCAGGAACAGTCATTCTTCTAAGCCTCTTGAGAAGCCTAGATCCCCCAATTTCAGAATCCTTTTGAGAAGTCACTGTCTCAGCTTCTTGGACAACAGGTTCTGATGTAGAAACCTGTTCCTCACTGTTAGACTCATCTCTCAAAGTAATCCTCCTTCTCTTTTAAGGTGTTTGAGGAACAGTCTTTATCCTCTTAGGTTTGGAAGATGAAGGCTTCACAGTAGGTGCTGAGGATGAGGGTTGAACTGTCTGTGAAGTGGAGAGATAGGATTTGATATATTGCCTAAGGGTTGGTTGAGTAGTATGGGTGGTATGTTCTGATGGTTGTTTGTGGTGTTTGGGAGGTGTTTGTTGGTTGGACATCAGGATAAATAGATCTATAGGAATCAGGATCAGCATTTACTAAGATCTGTTTCACAGACTGAGGAATCTGTAAAGGTCTAACCACTGGTTTCTTAGTGTCAGCATTTACCAGGTCATTAAAGTAACGTTTGGCAACTTTAAAAGGTGAAGTTAAGGTACTGGTTAGTCGAGGTTCATCAGTACAAAAAGTATATATAAGTTGACAGAATCTAGCAAAGTAAACAACATTCCTATCCTCTGTCATCCTATCCCCAATAAACCTATTATAGCCGTTGCAAAATCAAAATGAGTTTGGTTTATAATGGCATACCCAATGTGCTGACTCATTATAGGGATGGCATCAAAATTCTGAACACTACTTCCCAAAAGCTTTAGTGATGTCCATCGAAGAAGAAGCTCCATTCCCTTCTGATATGAGCCCGTTTCAACTGCCCAAGCTTTGCCAAACTCTGTTCATACCCCAAACTGGCCATTAACTCCTGAAGAGCTGATTCCTCTGGAATTGAAAAAGTACATCCTTCTGGGAGATGTAGAGCCTTGTGTATTGTACCAGGAGTGACTGTAAATGAAGAATCACCCACTTCGAAAACAATACTAGGAGTACCATTTGGACCACCATTATCAAAGTTTCCAGTCCTCCAAAGTGTCAGAACTTGTTGGCTTGAGAATACTGAAGGTTGGATCAATGCATACCCGATTTCACTGTGTGCAAGAAGGTCTTGCAAAAAATGCAATTCAGACGGAGCTTCAGCATTATCAAGAATAGCAGCATAATTGTTTGGAACAAATTTAGCTCCATCAATGATTAAATCCTTAGGTGCCATGAAAGTAATCGAGAGGTTTAAGTGCCTGTTAGGTGTTTGATAGAATGTCTATATGAAAAACGAACGTTAGAAGAAGAAAGAGAGAAAAAGCAAGTAGAGAGAAAAAGTATGAAAGGAAATAAAAGATTAAAAAATCTTCTCTCTATCTTACTTATACTTGTGAAAGAAAAAATGTAACCGTTGGACACCTGTCAGACATGCAGTTAAAACGAATAGTTAATGGGCACAAGAAAACAGTAATCATTACTTACCCACTTGCAGTTTTTCAAGGAAAAACCGTTCCACTTACCCAGTTATTCCATTAATCAAGGTGAAACAGTTTTAATTCAAAATTGAAACTGTTCCCACTTATTTAATTATTTTTCACTGCAACATCAATATTCTGAAGAAAAAATCGAGTGGAAAATGACCATAATAAATCGGACGAGCAAGTACTGATAAAAGAAAATCAGAACTTAAGTTAAAACAGAATTTATATGGTCATCAGAATATGAATATGTATCAGGATTTATCAATACATTACAAAATATCTCAGAGACAAGATCTTGAAACAAAAACAAATTTCATTAATATATCAAGAGAATACATTCATGAAATTGAAATTACATCAGAACTTGTACAAGATTTCCCTAAGCTGCTAAACCTAACGTCAATAGCCTTAGTCCTAGCTCAAGAAGTAGGGCAAGGCTGATGATGAAGAAAAACAAGAAGAAGAAAATAAATTATTTCTTCTTCCTACTCTCGACAAACAGAATAGCGAGTCGAATGATTCGCTCTTGCTGGCGGAGAGCTTCCAGCCTTTCCTCCTCCAATCGCTCCAGATGGCGATGGTAGTCCATGTAGAAGAACAGGAGGTAGGTAAGTACCTCCTGGGGAACGGAGTCCCATATCTCATCAGGAATGGCAGTGACGTGCCATTCCTGCTGCCAATCGGCATAGCTCAGCTCCATGTTGAATGTTTCATAGTTCAAAAACATATTGTAATTGACCATGGTGTTTTTGATAGAAAAAGTATGAAGGTGAGTTTGTGATAAAAGAGGTGATGGGAAGGCTGATGTGAAGTGGTTGTTTATATAGGCAAGAGAATGTCAGGAGACGCAAAGAAATTTAATGTTGACAGGTGGAATTAATTCCACCTCGTCTCCCCAGACTTGAAAAAAGAAAAATATTCATTGGAAAGAGAAAACATGGTTTAATGCGCACAAGAAGAAAGTAAAAGTTGACTGTTCATGTACGAGTACCACTATCCCTAACTATAGTGACTATTAATCTTCCACTTCAACAGTATTCTGGTTTAAACTGAGACTGTTGTCAAATTTTATCCAAAAATAAGTCAAGTAAAGAATCAGACTGTAATATCAGAACTTAGACTTATATCAGAACTTAACAGTCATAAGAACATAATTTCTTAACTCAAAAAAGGAATGCCTATTTTAGTAAGTCCTCACACAAATTCTGATTTATATTCTTCAGAACTTAATCATCAGAACATGCAATCAGAACTTGTCCTCAGAATTTGTACAATGTGACACAATGACTGTTCATCTAATATAACATAGATCCCCACAGTGATTTTCATCATTCATATGGAATGGTTAGTGTGTGCATTAAGCTAAATATCAGACAAAGAGAAAAGTCTAATTCACTTCAGTACATCTTAGAAATAAGGCATAACTAAAACTTTACTAAAAACCTGTCAATATTCTGAAACCTACTATTGAATGAATTCATGCTTGAGTCCACCTCAACTATTTTGTGCTAATTTTGTGCATCTTTTTAAATTCTATTTTACAGTGGCTTCTCAGTGTAAGTGAGTCACGACTGCTTATCAGAATTTATGCTATTATCAGAGTATTTCTCTAGTAATCATAGAGTGTGAAAAGTCACCAAGAAAATATTTTATTTGCTTTTCTGATGCATATTACTTAATACCAGCAATGCACTTGGGTCTTCCCTTCCACATTTTTACTCTAGATCTCAAAGGAGTACCTGATTTTTAATCCTTGTTTCTCTTTCTTTTTCTTTTGATAAGTGAGGTTTATCAGCACTTAGTACATTCAACAGATTTACTAGCATCAGAACTTAACAGATGAGTAGCATTATTCTAGTTTGTGACTTAGTAATAAGATAGACAAAGTAAACTCAACTAAGCTCAATTATCAGAATTTGCTTGTGTCAATAGATTTCCACAGAAATAATTACTTCTTACATGGGATCCCTTGTTTATTGAAGACTACTAGGTCAGCATCTAGCACAGTTATCCTCATAGGATTGAATAGTTACCTAAACAGACATATCACTATCAGAGTTTAGAAACATTGATCAGACAACAGTCAGTACTTAAACATATTTTTCAATTAAGCACAGAATACACAAAGAGATTGAATTCTGTAAATACTGATCATAAAGTCTAATGCAACAGAACAAAACTAAGCAGATTTAGAGAAAGAACCTAAAACCATTCCAAGTTCATTTACTAATCTTGTAAAAGTAGCTTCACACAATGGTTTTGTGAAGATATCTGCTAGTTGTTGATCTGTTGGAACAAAGTGCAATTCTACTGTACCTTCATCTACATGTTCCCTGATGAAGTGGTACCTGATGCTGATGTGCTTTGTCATAGAGTGTTGAACTGGATTACCTGTCATAGCAATAGCACTTTGATTATCACAGTAAATAGGGATTTTGAAATATGTTAACCCATAATCCAGTAACTGATTCTTCATCCAAAGAATCTGTGCACAACAGCTTCCTGCAGCAATATATTCTGCTTCTGCAGTTGATGTGGAAATTGACTTTTGTTTCTTGCTAAACCAAGAAACCAATCTGCCTCCAAGAAATTGGCAGCTTCCACTTGTGCTTTTCCTGTCAATTTTGCAACCTGCAAAATCTGCATCTGAGTAACCTATTAGTTTAAAATCTGATTCTCCGGGATACCAAAATCCCAGATCAGCTGTTCCCTTAAGATACTTGAAAATTCTTTTCACAGCTGTTAAGTGAGGTTCTCTTGGATCTGCTTGAAATCTTGCACAAAGACAGGTAGCATACATGATATCAGGTCTACTAGCAGTTAGATAGAGTAGAGAGCCAATCATACCTCTGTAATCAGTAATATCTACTGATTTACCAGTATCCTTATCCAGTTTTGTTGCAGTGGCCATGGGAGTGGATGCACTTGAACAATCTTGCATTCCAAATTTCTTCAGCAAGTTTCTGGTGTACTTAGTTTGACAAATAAAGGTGCCTTCTTCTTTCTTGACTTGAAAGCCCAGAAAATAGCTAAGTTCCCTCATCATACTCATCTGATACCTTGACTGCATCAGTTTGGCAAACTTCTTGCAAAGTCTGTCATTTATAGACCCAAAAATGATATCATCAACATAAATCTGGACCAAAAGTAAGTCCTTTCCATGGTTGAGGTAGAACAATATTTTATCTATAGTTCCTCTGTTGAATCCACTTTCCAGAAGAAACTGAGCTAAAGTCTCATACCATGCTCTGGGAGCTTGCTTAAGTCCATAAAGTGCTTTGTCAAGCCTGTAGACATAATCTGGATGTTTGGAATCTACAAATCCTGGAGGTTGTTCAACATATACTTCCTCCTCCAATTCTCCATTGAGAAAAGCACATTTCACATCCATTTGAAAGACAGTAAACTTTTTGTGAGCAGCATAAGCCAAAAATATCCTTATGGCTTCTAACCTAGCAACTGGTGTAAATTTTTCATCATAATCAATTCCCTCCTGTTGAGAATATCCTTTTGCAACCAGCCTTGCCTTATTCCTTGTTATTATGCCATCACTGTCAATTTTGTTTCTGAATACCCACTTTGTACCAACAACAGATCTATTCTTTGGTCTTGGCACTAGGGTCCAGACTTTGTTTCTTTCAAATTCATTTAACTCTTCCTGCATTGCTTGCACCAAATCAGCATCTTGAAGAGCTTCTTCCACTTTCTTTGGCTCAGTCTGAGAGAGAAAAGAATTGTAAAGACATTCGTTTGAAGTACCTGTTCTAGTCTTGACACCTGCATCAGGATTTCCAATTATCAAATCAGGTGTATGTGATTTAGTCCACTTCCTTGCAGATGGAAGGTTTTCTCTAGAACTGGATGCTCCCCCATGATCCATGATGTCTTCATTTTCCGATGCTCTCCCTGAAACTATGTTCTCTGAGTTGGATTCTTCGAATTTAGATTTTCAGAACTATCAGAACTTGGCTTATCAGAACTTGAAGAATCAGAACTTGAAGAGCCAGATGTATGTTCTGATGCTTCTTGAGATGTGGTATGTTCTTGAGTATGCTCCCCCTGTATAGGTCCATCTTCCTTTGGCGTAGTCATCACAGTTTCAATAACATCAGAGTTTAATCCATCAGAGATTACAGTATCAGGACTTAGACTGTCAGGATTCTCAATATCCGAATTTGAGTCTTCATTTTCAAATCTCAACTGATCATGATCAATAAAATCTTCAAGACCAGTAATATTCTTGTCATCAAAAGAGACATTGATAGATTCCATGACCACTCTTGTTCTCAAATTATAGACTCTCAAGGCTTTTGTGGAAAGTGAATATCCAACAAAGATTCCTTCATCAGCTTTTAGATCAAATTTAGATAGCTGTTCAGGATGAGTCTTGAGAACAAAACACTTGCATCCAAATACATGAAAGTACTTCAGATTTGACTTCTTTTTCTTCACCATCTCATATGGTGTTTTTCCTTGCTTGTTAATGAGTGTTGCATTTTGAGTAAAACAAGCAGTCTGCACAGCTTCAGCCCAGAAATAGGTTAGAAGCTTTGCTTCTTCAAGCATTGTACGTGCAGCTTCAATGAGAGTTCTATTCTTCCTTTCAACAACTCCATTTTGCTGTGAAGTTCCAGGAGCAGAAAATTCCTGCTTAATTCAATGGTTTTTGCAGAACTCTTCCATTATCAAATTCTTGAACTCAGTGCCATTATCACTCCTTATGGTTTTCAGAGAATCTTTGACCAATTTATCCAGATGTTTGACATGATCAATCAAGATAGATGCAGTTTCACTTTTTGTGTGCAAGAAATACACCCATGTGTATCTGGTGAACTCATCCACTATAACCAATGCATATTTCTTCTTTGCAATAGACATGACATTCACTGGACCAAATAGATCAACATGTAGTAGATGATAAGGCTCAAGAATTGATGATTCAGTCTTGCTCTTGAATGAAGATTTTCTTTGTTTGGCCTTCTGACAAGAATCACAAAGGCCATCAGGAGCAAATACTGACTTTGGCAGTCCTCTCACAAGATCTTTCTTGACTAGTTCATTTATATTGTTGAAATTTAAATGAGAGAGTTTCTTGTGCCAATTCCAGCTTTCTTCAATTGATGCTCTACTTAACAGACAGATTGTAGAGCCATCAGTACTTGTTGAAAGCTTAGCTTCATAAATGTTACCACGTCTGTATCCTTTCAGAACAACTTTGCCTTTAGATTTACTCACAACTTCACAGTGTTCTACAAAGAAATCAACATGATAACCTTTGTCACATATTTGACTTATACTCAGCAGATTGTTTTTAAGTCCTGAGACCAGAGCTACTTCTCTAATGATGACATTCCCAAGATTAATATTGCCATATCCCAATGTTTTTCCAATATTGCCATCTCCATAAGAAACACTTGGGCCAGCTTTCTCCATAAAGTCTGATAGCAGGGCTTTATTTCCAGTCATATGTCCTGAACATCCACTGTCCAGAACTAGAATATTTTTCCTGTTGCCCTGCAATCACAAAGACCACTAATGATTAGTTTTAAGGACCCAGACTTGCTTGGATCCTTTGGCCTTATCAAGTTTATTAACATTTGCAGCGGATTTAGCATCAGAGTTTATGTTAACATTTTTCTTATCAGAACTTACATTATCAGACTTTGAATCAGAATTTACACTAGAAGGAACAATGGAAACTTTCTTCAAAGAAGGTTTTATTTGATAATAATCATAGTACAAACTATGATATTCCTTACAAGTATAAATGGAATGCCATAAACTACCACAATGAAAACAAGGATTTTGTGGTTTATATCTAACAGACTGACTCTTAACTCCTGATTTTGAAGGTAAGGAGTTTATGTTCTTATTCTTGCTGCAAAAAGAAGCCAGATGGTTAGAACTTCCACAGTTATGACACGTTTTCCTAGGAATATCAGGAACAGGCTTATAATCATTGCTTTTATTCACACCTTCCTTTCCATTCCTATTTTTCCTAGGTGATTTTACCTTTTTTGCATTCTTAACATCTTTCAACTTATGCTTAAGCTGCTTCTTAGTCATTAAGCCTATGTTTACTTCAACTGTCTTTTCCTGTTTTAGTTTGTCAGAAGTTAATTCCTCTTTAACTTCTGATTTCTCATTATCAGACTTTACAGTTACAAACTTAACAGGTTTTAATTTTGGCTTTTGCTTAACAACAGACTTAATTTCTATAGTTCCTTTATCATTCTTATCCTCTCCATAACCTAAGCCCTCTTTCCAATTTTCACTACTTAGCAAATTTTGAGTTGTTCTGCCAGAGTTAGTCCAAGTCCTGATAATCTCTTTTTCCTTTTCTAACTCAGTTTTTAGAGATTTATTCATTTTTAGCACTTCATCCCTAACATAAAAAGCATCATCTCTATCCTTCTGAGTTTGATAGAACATAACTAACTCTTTTTCTAAGAAATCATTTCTTTTCTTAAAAGCAAGATTTTCAGAAGTTAATCTTTCACATGTTAAAGTTTGATCTCTATAACTAACAAACATGGTTTTAAGATATCTTCTCAACTCATTAATATCATCAGTATGAAAAGCATAAGTAGTCTGAGGTACCTTTATTTCAGCAGCTTCAGAACTGTTCTCAGCACTTTCTTTATCAGCATTTGCCATCAACGCATAGTTCTCCTCACTTTCAGAGTCTGAGGTGTCTGTCCAGCTTTTCTTCTTTGTGACAAGAGCCTTGCCTTCCTCACCCTTTACTTTCTTGCAATCAGGAGATATGTGGCCTTTCTCACCACAGTTATAGCATTTGACATTGGTATAATCTCCTCTATCAGACTTTCCTCCTCTACCCTCAGATCTTCTGAAATTCTTCTTATCAGAACTTGTGCCTTTTCCTCTTCTAAATTTCCTATATGCAATCTTTGTGATCCCTTTCACCATAAGAGCACACAGCTTCATCATCTCCTCACCAGCATCAGTGTCAGGCAAGCTTTCAGAATCCGAGTCATCATCACTTTCAGAACTTGATGACTCAGTATCAGACTTTGTGAAAAGAGCTTTACCCTTGTCTTTCCTTGAGGTAGCTGCCTTGGGGAATTCTTCTTCAGCCTTAAGAGCAACTGTCCTTGATTTTCCTCCTTTCCTCTTGCTTCTTTGTTCCATCTCAAGTTCATGAGTCTTGAACATTCCATAAATTTCATCAAGAGTTGTTTCATCAAGATTGTAGTTGTCTCTTATTGTTGTTGCCTTCAAATCCCAGCATTCAGGAAGAGCTAACAGGAATTTAAGGGTTTGAATCTTCAAGATCATACTCCTTATCAACCAATGACAAATCATTCAAGAGTTTGACAAATCTATTATATAAATCAATCAATGACTCATTAGCCTTTGAGTCAAAGTGTTCATACTCTTGAGTGAGTATTGTCTTCCTGTTCTTCTTAATTGTATCGGTTCCCTGACACCTTGTTTCTAGAGCATCCCATATCTCCTTACCAGTCTTGCAGTTAATTACCCTATTTGACATTACATTATCAATGGCACTATGCAGTAAGTGTCGTACCTTAGCATCCTTAGCAATTGATGTTATATCTTCAGCAGTATAATCACTCTTCTCCTTTGGTACGATCTTTGCTGCTTCACCTGCAACTGCAACAGCGAGCTTAGTTGGTTTCTGAGGCCCTTCCTTGATTCTATCAAGATATTCTGGATCTGTTGCTTCCAGGAACATGGTCATCCTCACCTTCCATATGGGATATTCAGATGGTCTCAGTATGGGAACTCTGATGGTCTCATATCGACTTTGAATTTGTGTCTTTGGTGGTTCTTCAGTTTTGGTAGGCTTAGTTGGAGTTTCTGTGTCAGACATGATTGTGTTTGGATCTTTAACTGTATGTGCGTTAACCAGATAGGCTCTGATACCACTTGTTAGGTCACACACACTGTAGAGGGGGTGAATACAGTGTAAAGTACAATCAAATCGAACTTTAATATCTCAAGTAACAGAAAACAAACTTTATTGAAACAATAAACTCTGTTACAGTATGGAACTGTTACCTCTCAGTGATGAACAAATATCACGAGAGCTGCTAAGGTTACTACGAATAATCTTCTCGAATATGATAACACTTATAGTGTAAACCCTATGTCTGTGTTTATATACTACACAGTTACAAGATAATCGCTAATTGATATGAAATATAATTCTGCTTCCTAAAATATATCAATCAAATATCTTTTCTTCCAAGTATTCTATTCTTTATAGAATTCCTTCTTCATGCATATCTCTTCTTATGTTTATCTCGATCTTCTTTCATTTAATCAGCTATTGTCCTTCTCTGAACGTCCTTCAGCACTTAAGTTCTGATATCCATCTTCTGATGATTATCTCCTGATAATATAAGTATTGATATCCTTAAGTCCTGACTTCCAGTAAGTACTGATTTATCCTGTTTAAGTAAGATCTGAAAACTAAATATAAATCATATTAGCCATGACATTATCAAATATATCTAACACCAATATCTGAAGTCGAGACTCACAGGCCATGTATCTACCATGGCTCTCAGCTCAGGTATACGAGAAAACACAAAGTCATGGTCCCGAGCCAAATCATCGCTAACATAGGCGGGTACAAGCACAACATGAACTCTATCTGGAACTGGGGACTCAAGCGTAGGAGTGTGAGAATCTGCCTTAACAGTTGGGGAATCAAGCATTGACATCATAGGAGAAACATGCATAGGGGTCTCAGTATCCTCTAACGGATCCTCCTCAGGGTCTGAACTAATATACTGAGGCTCCTCAGATGAAGGTAGAAGGGTATCCTCGGAAAAACCAAGAGGGCTAACAGGATGAGCCGAATCAACATCAGTACCACTATTAGGATCTTGAGATAAAACATAAAACAACCAAGAAACAGCGTAAGGTTAATATAAATCTCCAACCCACTCAACTCCCTAATCTAATCACTTTCTCAATCTACTCAATATATCAGACTATACCAAATAGTCTTAACTCAACTCTATATGAGTCGAACACTCTCGCAACTATCAAACTTATTCTAACACCCTTTTTAATCCTAACTTGTCTCAGGGACTAAATCCTGTAGCTCTGATACCAACCTGTGACGCCCTCAAACTCGGGGTTAGGAATGAGGACCCACAACACTAATATACTAATATAATATAGCAGCAGAAATATAATAAACCCCGAAAGCTACAAGGATCTAAACAGGATAAAGTATGAGACAAGATTACAACGACCAACCGGAATTTTATAAATACAACCGATATTATAAATATATCAAAAATATACGATTCCGACTTCGAATCTCCAGATAACCTAAGAGTATCTGAACAAGCTTTACGATTCCCACCAACTATCATCGCTTTCTCACACAACATCTACCTGATATGGCACCTGAAATCTGACGGTACAGAAAGAACCACCAGGAGCACTCTTACGAGCGATGCGCGTAAGTCTGGCCATCTTCTTGCTCAACTGTCGTAGTAAGATCAACATAAATAAATGAGCAAAAGAGGCTCAACAAGTAACTATTTAAACATTTCTAAATATCAAGACAATAGAGGCATTCTTATTCTCAATAAACTAGGTGGCATTATCTTAACAATAACTAAGAAAGGAACTCAAGATAAGGGTTTCAAGGTATTTGAGATTCAAGATCTGTGTAATTAGTTTCAAGATCAAGTGACAGGGTTCTCAAATGGATTCTCATAAATTTAAGAAGTTCAATAAATACTCTTCAATTTTTAAATGAAATTGCAATAATTAGTGCTTGTTGCACAATAAAAAGAAATCTTTCACTTTTATTTTAACAACATGGAACCCTTGATTGAAATATCGTTCTTTTAAATATAATACGGGTGATCAGCCCGTACTGACCTCCATCCGATAATTAAGGTACCTATGGCATTATTTCAACCTATAATACTGGACAAGCCCCGCTAGCCTCCTACGTGACTGGACTAGTCCCACTAGCCTCTTACGTCTCTATCCACATTGAAAAACCTTTATATCGGAAAATATAGAGTTTAAACTAAATTCCTTATTAATGTTACCAGCATTAGAAATCATTTGGACTCTTTCAAGTCGAAAATCATTCTTAGGTTCAATTCAAGAATTCAAGTGAATAAGCAAGTGAAATTAAAAAAGCGTAAGCTGGGAAATGATCAAGCATCAAGTATAGGTATTCACAAGGCTGTTAAATAAGATGGTTTCAAGAAATGAAATGTCAATGATAAGTGGATTTTATATCCACTTGGAACGCATTATTACAAGCTGAAATTGGTATTTTGGACTCAAGTTGTTGGTATTTTGATGTGTTTTTGTGTTATTGCATTTCAGGTATCAGTTAAATGAAGAAAGGAGCTTTTAAAGGAAATATGATGAAAATTGATCAGATTTGGAAGCCAAGGACATTGTCAAGTTTTAGAGAATCTCGTTAGCTATGCGTGGACAGTTGAATCTCCTAATTCTGATGAGTAGAACTCAAGTTATGGCCAAAGTAAGATTCATCAGAATTTTCCAGAAGCCGCCCACGCGACCGCGTCAGAAGTGCACACGACCGCGTGCTGACACGCGGCCGCGTCAGACCCGCACGAGACCGCATGCTGATGCGTGGCTGATTTCGCTGAAAAAACCTTTTTTGAGTGGAATTTGATAATTTTAAGGGTACAGGTCCACTAGGGGCTTATATATACTTAAAAAAAGGGTTTCGTTATCCGGGAAGATTGGGAGATCAAGGAGAAGACCTAGAAGCACAAAACAACTCCGAAAAAGAAGATCTTGTTTTCTACTTGTGATTCTTTGAAAATAGTTATAACTTTGGATGCTCAATTTAATTCTTGTTAAACCTAGACCTTTTTTATTCATACTTTGATTATTATTCAGTTTATTAAGACCTTGTTTTATACCATGCTTTCATTGGAACCCATGATGATGATGAGTTCAATTATGGGCTAATCGTTATCATGGGAATCTAGCGGATTTACTTATGGATTTCAATAATTAATTTGTTTCGATATCTTGGTGTGTGGTGATTGATTGATATCCTAGTATTGGTTGTGCTTATTCGTCTTATGTGTGTAGCTAACATATAAGATAGTGTGTTAATCACTATTGAAGCGACAGTGAATATAGAGGTTTAGAACTTGTCATGCTAGCATAGGTTCATATATTTGTTATGCATGATTCATAGGTAATTTTAACCATCTTACTTGCCCTATGTAATCACGATAGATAACTTGCGCATTAAACATTTATGTTTTCAATTCTTATAGACATATAAGGACTAAGCATAATTGGTGTGTTAGATATATTTGTGATGTCATGTCTAATAATGATTTGTGTTTAGTTTTCAGATCTTAACTAACAGGACAAATCAGGACTTAACTGGAAATCAGTACTTATACTGAAGTCAGAACTTAAGATATCAGAACTTAAGTTATCAGAACTTAAGTTATCAGAAGATATTTATCAGGAGATAATATCAGGACTTAAGAAGACGTTCAGATAAGGAAGGCGGCTGATTGAAGGAAAGAAGATTAAGGCAAACACAAGAAGAGATATGCATGGAGAAGAATTCTATGAAGAATAGAATACTTGGAAGAAAAGATAACTAGTTGATATATTTTGGGATGCAGACTTATGTTTGATATCAATTAGAAGATTATCTTGTAACTGTATGTCTATATAAACACAACATAGGGTTTACACTATAAGTGTTATCTTAATCAAGAATATTATTCATTATAACCCTAGCAGCTCTCGTGATATTTGTTCATCACTGAGAGAGAACGATTCCATTGTAATACTGTTTTATTAATAAGATTATTCTGTATTTCATACTTGTGTTCTTAATTCGATTTGATTGTAGTATACACTGTATTCAACCCCCTTCTACAGTGTGTGTGACCTAACAGTATCAGAGCAGTCTGTTAACACATATACAGTAAAGATCCAAAAACAATCATGCCTGGAGAAGAGAAAACTCCAACCAAGCCCATCAAAACTGAAGAAACTCCAAAGACTCAAATCCATAATCGATATGAGACTATTAGGGTTCCCATACTGAAACCTTCTGAGTATCCCATATGGAAAGTGAGGATGACTATGTTTCTGGAAGCTACAAATCCAGAATACCATGACAGAATTAATGAAGGACCACATAAGCCAACCAAGCTCTCTGTTGTAGTTGCAAATCAGCCAGCACAGACCATACCAAAGGAGAAAATTGAATATACAGCTGAAGATATGTCATCTATTGCCAAGGATGGAAAGGTAAGACATTTACTGCATAGTGCCATTGATAATGTCATGTCAAACAGGGTAATTAACTGCAAGACTGTAAAAGAGATATGGGATGCCTTGGAGATAAGATGCCAGGGAACTGATTCAATTAAGAAGAACCGGAGGACTATACTCACTCAAGAGTATGAGCACTTTGACTCAAAACCTGATGAGTCATTAACTGGTTTATATGATAGATTTGTCAAACTCTTGAATGATCAGTCACTGGTGGATAAGGAATATGATCTTGAAGATACTAATCTTAAATTCCTTTTAGCTCTTCCTGAAAGTTGGGATTTGAAGGCAAACAACTATAAGAGACAACTATACTCTTGATAAAACTACTCTTGATGAAATTTATGGTATGCTCAAAACTCATGAACTTGAGATGGATCAAAGAAGCAAGAGGCATGGGAGAAAGTCAAGAACAGTTGCTCTTAAGGTTGAGGAGGAATCCCTCAAAGTGGTTGTCTCAAAGAAAGGAAAAGGAAAGGCTCTCATCACAAAGTCTGATACTGAGTCATCAAATTCCGATAGTGATGGGGATTCAGAAACTAAAAGTCTATCTGAGATGGATGCTGATGAAGAGATGATGAAATTGTGTGCTCTTATGGTGAAGGTTATCATAAAAATAGCTTACAGGAATTCAGAAGGGGAAAGAAGTTTTCTAGGAAAAGTGGAAGTTCTGATAAGAAGGGATTCATAAAATCTGAAGGCAAAGCAGGAAAGTCTGACAGAGGAGATTACTCAAATATTAAATGCTACAATTGTGGTGAGAAAGGCCACATATCTCCTGATTGTAAGAAAGGAAAAAGTGACAAAGGCAAGGCACTTGTCACAAAGAAGAAAAGCTGGACAGACACTTCAGATTCTGAACATGAGGAGAACTATGCCTTGATGGCAAATGCTGATAGCAGTTCTGAAGCTGCTGAATTAAAGGTACCTCAAACAACTTATGCTTTTCATACTGATGATATTACTGAGTTAAGATCTTATCTTAAAACCATATTCATTAGCTATAGAGATCAGACCTTAACTTGTGATAGGTTAACTTCTGAAAATCTGGCTTTTAAGAAAAGGAATGACTAATTAGAAAAGGAGTTAGTTATGTTCCATCAAACTTAGAAAGAAAGAGATGATGCTCTTTATGTTAGAAATGAAGTGTTAAAATTGAATCAATCTCTAAAAACTGAGTTAGAAAAGGAAAGAGAGATTATCAGGACTTGGACTAACTCTGGCAGAACAACTCAGAATTTATTAAGTAGTGGAAACTGGAAAGAGGGCTTAGGTTATGGAGATGATAAAAGTGAAACAGGAACTGAACAAATTAAGCCAATTATTGTTAAACAGACTACTAAGCCAAAGTTAAATCATGTTAAGTTTGTAGCTAAATCTATAAAGTCTGATTCTGAAAAGATGAAAGATACTGAGACAAAAGCTAAGGCAGAGTCAACTTCTGACAAATTGAAACATGATAGGACCATTGAAGTTAACATAGGCTTAATGACAAAGAAGCAGCTTAAGTATAAGCTGAAAGAGATTAAGAATGTAAACAAGGTAAAACCACCTAGGAAAAATAGGAATGGAAAGGAAGGTGTGAATAAAAGCAATAATTATATGCCTGTTCCTAATGCTCCTAGAAAGAAATGCTATAACTTTGGAAATTCTAACCATCTGGCTTTTTTTTGTAGGAAGAATAAGAATATAAACTCCTTACCTTCTAAGTCGGGAGTTAAGAGTCAGTCTGTTAGGTTTAAGCCAGAAAATCCTTGTTTTCATTATGGTAGTTTATGGCATTCCATTTATACTTGTAAGGAATATCATAGTTTGTACTATGATTATTATCAAATAAAACCTTCTTTAAAGAAAGTTAGCATTATTCCTTCTAGTGTAAGTTCTGATGCAAAGTCTGATACTGTAAATTCTGATAAGAAAAATGTTAACATAAACTCTGATGTTAAATCCGCTGCAAATGTTAACAAACTTAATAAGGCCAAAGGATCCAAGCAAGTCTGGGTCCTTAAAACTAATCATTAGTGGTCTTTGTGATTGCAGGGCAACAGGAAAAATATCCTAGTTCTTGACAGTGGATGTTCAGGATATATGACTGGAAATAAAGCCCTGCTATCAGACTTTGTGGAGAAAGCTAGCCCAAGTGTTTCTTATGGAGATGGCAATATGGGAAAAATCTGGGATATGGCAATATCAATCTTGGAAATGTCATCATTGAAAAAGTAGCTCTAGTCTCAGGACTTAAACACAATCTGCTGAGTGTTAGTCAAATCTGTGACAGAGGTTATCATGTGGATTTCTTTGAAGAACACTGAAAAGTTGTAAGCAAATCTACAGGCAAAGATTTTCTAAAGGGATACAGGCATGGTAACATTTATGAAGCTAAGCTTTCAACAAGTTCTGATGATTCTGCAATCTGTCTGTTAAGTAGAGCATCAATTGAAGAAAGCTGGGATTGGCACAAGAAACTCTCTCATTTAAATTTTAGCAATATAAATGAACTAGTCAAGAAAGATCTTGTGAGAGGACTGCCAAAATCAGTATTTGCTCCTGATGGTCTTTGTGATTCATGTCAAAAGGCAAAACAAAGAAAATCTTCAATTTTTGAGCCTTATCACCTACTACATGTTGATCTATTTGGTCCAGTGAATGTCATGTCTATTGCAAAGAAGAAATATGCTATGGTCATAGTAGATGAGTTTACCAGATATACATGGGTGTATTTCTTGCACACAAAAAGTGAAACTGCATCTATCTTGATTGATCATGTCAAACAACTGGATAAATTGGTTAAAGACTATGTGAAAATCATAAGAAGTGATAATGGCACTGAGTTCAAGAATTTGATCATGGAAGAGTTCTGCAAAGACCATGGAATCAAGCAGGAATTTTCTGCTCCTGGAACTCCACAGCAAAATGGAGTTGTTGAAAGAAAGAATATAACTCTTATTGAAGCTGCACGAACTATGCTTGATGAAGCAAAGTTACCAACCTACTTTTGGGTTGAAGTTGCACGAACTATGCTTGAAGAAGCAAAGTTACCAACCTACTTTTGGGCTGAAGCTGTGCAGACTGCTTGTTTTACTCAGAATGCAACACTTATTAACAAGCATGGAAAGACACCATATGAGATGGTGAGGAAAAAGAAGCCAAATCTGAAGTACTTTCATGTATTTGGATGCAAGTGTTTTGTTCTTAAGACTCATCCTGAACAGCTATCCAAATTTGATCTAAAAGCTGATGAAGGAATTTTTGTTGGATATCCACTTTCCACAAAAGCCTTCAGAGTCTACAATTTAAGAACAAGCGTTTTCATGGAATCTATCAATGTCTCTTTTGATGATAAGAAGATTACTGGACTTGAAGATTTCAATGATCATGATCAGCTGAGATTTGAGAATGAAGCTTTAAATTCTGATTCTGTAAATTCTGATAGTCTAAATCATGATACTGCAAACTCTGATTGGTTAAACTCTAATGTTATTGAAACTGTGGTAACTACGTCAAAGGAAAATGCACCTGTGCAGGGGGGAGCATATTGAAGATCCAACTACATCTCAAGAAGCATCAGAACCTAGAATAGGCTCTTCAAGTTCTGATTTATCAAGTTCTGATAGGCCAAGTTCTGATAATTCTGGAAACTCAAATTCTGAAGGATCCAACTCAGAGAGCATAATTTTAGGAGGAGCATCAGAAAATGTTGATGGAGACAGCATGGATCATGGGGGAGCATCCAGTTCTAGAGATAATCTTCCATCTGCAAGAAAGTGGACTAAAGCACATACACCTGACTTGATTATTGGAGATCCTGAAGCAGGTATAAGAACTAGAACAACAATATCAAATGAATGTCTCTATCACTCTTTTCTTTCTCAGGCTTAACCAAAGAAAGTGGAAGAAGCTCTTCAAGATGCTGATTGGGTGCAAGCAATGCAGGAAGAGTTAAATGAATTTGAAAGAAATAAAGTCTGGACCCTAGTGCCAAGACCAAAGGATAGATCAGTTGTTGGTACAAAATGGGTGTTTAGAAACAAAACTGATAGTGATGGAATAATTACAAGGAATAAAGCAAGGCTGGTTGCAAAAGGATATTCTCAACAGGAGAGAATTGATTATGATGAAATATTTGTACCGGTTGCTAGATTGGAATCCATAAGGATATTTTTGACTTATGCTGCTCACAAAAAGTTTACAGTCTTTCAAATGGATGTAAAAAGTGCTTTTCTTAATGGAGAATTGGAAGAAAAAGTATATGTTGAACAACCTCCAGGTTTTGTAGATCCAAAATTTCCTAATCATGTCTACAGACTTGATAAAGCACTTTATGGCCTTAAGCAAGCTCCAAGAGCATGGTATGAGACATTAGCTCAGTTTCTTCTGGAAAGTGGATTTAACAGAGGGACTATTGATAAAACCTTATTCTATCTCAACCATGGAAATGACTTACTTTTGGTGCAGATATATGTTGATGATATCATTTTTGGTTCTACAAATGACATACTTTGTAAAAGGTTTGTCAAGCTAACGCAGTCAAGATATCAAATGAGTATGATGGGAGAACTTAGCTATTTTCTGGGCCTTCAAGTTAAGCAGAATGAGGAAGGAAATTTTATTTGTCAATCTAAGTACACCAGAAATTTGTTGAAGAAATTTGGAATGCAAGACTGTTCAAGTGCATCCACTCCTATGGCCACTGCAACAAAATTGGATAAGGATACTAGTATATCAGTAGATATTACTGATTACAGAGGTATGATTGGCTCATTACTCTATCTAACTGCAAGTAGACCTGATATCATGTATGCTACCTGTCTTTGTGCAAGATTTCAAGCAGATCCAAGAGAACCTCACTTAACAGTTGTGAAAAGAATTTTCAAGTACCTTAAGGGTACAGCTGATCTAGGATTGTGGTATCCTAGGGAATCAGACTTTAAGCTAATAGGTTACTCAGATGCAGATTTTGCAGGATGCAAAATTGACAGGAAAAGCACAAGCGGAAGCTGCCAATTTCTTGGAGGCAGATTAGTTTCTTGGTTTAGCAAGAAACAAAAGTCAATTTCCACATCAACTGCAGAGGCAGCGTACATTGATGCAGGAAGCTGTTGTGCACAGATTCTTTGGATGAAGAATCAGTTACTGGATTATGGGCTAGAATTTTCTAAAATTCCTATTTATTGTGATAATCAAAGTGCTATTGCTATGACAGGTGTTCTAGTTCAGCACTCTATGACAAAGCATATCAGTATTAGGTACCACTTTATAAGGGAACATGTGATGGAGGGTACAGTGGAATTGCATTTTGTTCCAACAGATCAACAACTAGCAGATATCTTCACAAAACCACTATGTGAAGCTACTTTTACAAGATTGGTAAATGAACTTGGAATGGTTTCTGGTTCTTTCTCTAAATCTACTTAATTTATGTTCTGATACATCAGACTTTATAATCAGTATTTACACATATTACTATCTTTATGTAGTTTGTGCTTAAATTGAAATTTCCTTAAGTACATATTGTTGTCTGATGTGAATTTCTTAACTCTGATAGTGATACGAATGTTTCTGTGACTATTCAATCCAATGAGGATAACTGTGCTGGATGCTGACCTATTAGTCTTTAATATACTCAAGATCCCATGTTTGAAGTAATTGTTTATGTGGAAATCTTTTAACACAAGCAAATTCTGATATTGGGCTTAGTTAAGTTTACTTTGTATATCTTATTACTAAGTCAAAAACTAGAATAGTGCTTCTTATCTGTTAGGTTCTGATGTTGGTAAATCTTATGGATGTACTAAGTGCTGATAAGCCTCACTTATCAAAAGAAAAAGAAAAGAAAAGAAATAAATAGCAGGTACTCCTTTGAGATCAAGAGATAAATGTATGTGGAAGTGAAGACCCAAGTGCATTGCTGGTATTAAGCAATATGCATTAGAAAAGCAAAATAAAATTTTCTTGGTGACTTTTCACATTCTCTGATTACTAGAGAAATACACTGATAATAGCATAAATTCTGATAAGCAGTCGTCACTCACTTATATTGAGAAGCCACTGTAAAAAGGAATTTCAAAAGAAGCATAAAATGAGCACAAAACAGTTGAGGTGGACTCCTGCATGAACTCATTCTAGAGTAGACTTCAGACTAATGACATATTTTAAGCAAAATTCTTAGTTATGGCTTATTTCTAAAATGTACTGAAGTGAATCAGACTTTACTCTTTGTCTGATATTTAGCTTAATGCACACAATTACACTCCATATGAATATGACTAAAATGTTAAAATACTTATTTAGACATATTTTTGTTTTAAAAAAAATATGACTAAAATGTTAAAATGAATTGAATAAAATAATAAATAATAAAAGTAATCATGTAAAGTCGTACAAATTTTCAACATGTGGAAGCAATTTTTTTTTAATAATCTAGTTTTAGAGTTCTACGACTAATAATTTTGCATCAGCATGTCATTTTATGTTCATATTTTGTTAGTTTATCTTAATCTATATTTAAAGCATTGAAGCATTAATATTAAATTTGCTCTCCGTTTTGAACAATGTGGTCAACCCATTTCTTACCGGATTTTACAAGCAAATTTTTGATTTTATACACATGAACGAGAGTAAAGAGTGATTTTCCAACTGAATTCACAGAAATGTCCTCGCACAGTTATCACAATTTAACGAAAGCATGCCTTTTGTACCGTTTATAAAACTGTAACATATTTTTTTAGTTACTCCTCTATCCTCTATCTTATTCATTTCTATATGCTTTCTTATTTGTGATGTTCAGTCAATTCTATACATTTCAAAATATGCCAAAAATAGTAAAAAAATTATAATATAAAATTAACTACACTCATTTACCTCCACTACACTAACTTTATATATTAAATATTAATAACTTTATCAATTTTTCTTACTTTTTCTCCCAACATTTTATTTTTTCTTAATCTCCATATAATTTCTAATGGGACGTAGAGAGTATTAAATTCTGGATACACAAAGCACAGCATTTACTAATTTCGGGTATAAAGTATGCAATTTACTCTTATATAAACTGTGGAACAAAGTACAGAAGTAGAGGGGAAGCGGGGAACTGCTAGGGAGTGTTGGACTTACCTAGTTTAACCGTTTTAACTGAGCAGACTTTCCTAAAGAAGCTAAAAAGTCGGTAACAAAAAAAAGATTACAAACCGATCTAAAAAAAAGAAAGCAAGCAAACTGTGAGGGAGTATACGAGTCAATTCCATTCTATTCCCCCCAAATTAGAACAAAACAAATCTTCTAATTCTATTCCGATCTTAAATTACAAACAAAATTAAAGGGGGGATGGAAGGAAATTCCGGCGGCGGAAATGATGTGGAGTTACTATGTAAGACTTTACAAGTGGAACACAAACTGTTTTACTTTGATCTCAAAGAGAATCCTCGTGGTCGTTACCTTAAAATCTCCGAGAAAACCTCTGCTACTAGGTCTACTATTATTCTTCCCTTTACTGGTATCTCTTTCTTCCTTGATCTCTTTAATTACTACGTTGATTCCGATCAACACCATGTTTCTAGCAAGGAACTTCAGCTTGATACTAAGGTACTGCTTACTATTCCTCTTCTCGCTCTCCATTATTTAATTGTTTTTGTTGATTCATTGGAGGTAATATTCTTATCTATCTTTTTAGGTGTTTTACTTTGATATCGGGGAGAACCGCAGGGGCCGCTTTTTGAAGGTTACTTATATTTCCCTTCTTCTGTCCGTTAATATTATTTATTTGTTTATGATATGTTCCTCACTTGAGCGAATGCACTTTTCAAAACTCGAATTATGGTTGTTGCCTGAAATTTGCATTTCACTAGCCAGTCGGTTTCTTCTGTTGTTTACCTTCAGGTTTGGGTTTTTGGTTCGAACCTAGTCATCTCATGATGGTGCCTAATAAGATACACAAAACCAATAAGATAGCTGATAGTAATTTAATTATCTTTACCTAGAAATTGTATGTTGGCATATATTACATTCAAGTATAATTTAAGTATACAGGAGGGAGACTGACTATTCATCTTTGCTCATTTGAAAAGGGGGGAGGGGAATATAACTTTTGACTAGTTTAGAGAAGAAAGTGTCCCACAAGTTTGATGTGGGACGGGTTGTTAAAAATGGGTGAAATGCTAAATCAATGGTTTAGTTGGTGGCTGAATTAGTTAATTTTTGATACTCTTTTATGAATGATGTAAATTTCCTCTTACATGCCTTCGAATTAATTTTTTTTACTAAAACTAAAAAAATTATTGTCTATGGTCATTCTTATTGTCATGCGTGTAGCTCTGTACATAGAATTTTATTTATATTTTTTATAAAAGGCTAAATTAGAATGTGTTTTCAACTGGCTTGTTGTACATTTCATTTTATACGAAGAACAAAATCGAAGTGGCCGCAAAATAATGGATTTACTTATTACTTTATGAAGAGGTTCAGCTGTCAAGGTGCCAAACAATTTGTATATTTGTACTCAAAAGCCACTGACTGCTTAAGAATAAAAAACACTAACATATTGGTTTGTTTTTCATTCTTTCTTTTTCACATTGCCCTTTGTTGGAACCAGTTTTCTGCCGATCTCACTTCGTCCAGATGCCGAGGGATGATCCCCGATTCACCTCTGGTGTGAGAATAAGTTAACCGGTTTATGTAAGTAAATCGGAATACAAGATACTCTCTGTGATATGAATTGTGTGTGTTGATGAATCAATATCAGCGTGTATATAACCTGTACCAAGTTAACGGTGCCTTCCCGAAGTCTTTGGTTCGTTCCGTTTAGAGAGGAAAGTGGACGTTGTGGCCAGCGGACTGCGTCTTCGCCTTTACTGGACCAATCCCCGTCCTAGTTATCGCCTTTTTGTCTTCGGCCCAAATACGTGATATGGGCATGAGAGAAGTGGGCTTCTAAAACCCCTTTGGCTTGCCTCATCAATACATCAATACACGAAAGTATTAATGGATTCAATTGGATTAATGGAAGAGATTCAATTGTTCATGTTTAATCTAATAAGAAAAGCCTAATAGAAAAAAAGAAGTTATTTCTACAACAACTCTCTTTCCACACACTCTCTCACGCCTACCAAACCCTAGCTTTTCCACGTTTTAAGCACCCAAACTGGACGATCTGTAGCATTTAGGTTGTAGATTACATCCTATTTGTAACCAACAAAATCCCAACTATGCCTTACCCCTCTTTCTCCACCACCTCCACCACCACCATCTTCTCAAACTCCTCCTCCACAACCACCACAGTACACAAATCTTAGTGTGACTGTTAGTATTGTGTCATTCGCGGGCTCGTCGTTGTTCTTTTATGATTTATTACAAAAGAAGAAATTGGAGAAATGAGTTAGATGAGAGGTCCTTATTACTTAAACAAGGTGAGAGCATTAAAGTGTTGAAGAGGGTTGTGATTAAAATTGATGAGAAAATAGGAGGAGGTGGAAAAGGGGTTTAAATCTGTTACTGGTCATGTTGAAGGATAAATTGATGACCTCACCACCAAGAAGGCCAACAGCAGATTCAAACCCATTTTTCCCCTCATCTTTCAATTCCTCATCCTCTTTCTTCAACTCATGAATATCTTTTTTCACACCACCAATTTTCTCATTGATTTTAATCACATCCCTCTTCAACTCCTAAATGCAATCCCCATGTTTAAGTAATAAGGACCTTTCATCTAACCCCTGTTTCTCCAATTTCTTCTTTTGTATTATATCATAGAATAACCACGCCGAAGCCGTGAATGACACAATACTAACCGTCACACCGCCAACCTTAAACAAGATTTGTGCACCGGATATTGGTGGGAATCTATTGATTTCCACTAACATATTGTTTTTTAACCTTAACCAAGATTTGTGAACCGGACATTGGTTGTTGTTGGTTGTTGTGTAATCTATTTCCACTAACAGATTATTGTGTAGCTGTGGAGTGATTTAGACTGATTTCAATCATTTCTATTAGCCAATCTTTCAATGTTAAAAAAAAACATTGGCCCAATTTTTCAAGGAAGGATACCCTTGTTGTTGATATATATGAGTAAGGTTTTAAACAAAACCCTCTAAAAAAAAGAACTAGAGAACCTTAGATCTCAAATAAGATTCGAAATATTTTTTAGCTTTTTTAAACATCTAAGATATTCATTAACATTATAATAGTCAATAAATAATTTTTAAAATCAAGATTTAAATCAACATTTATTTATGGGATTCAAAAACGGATTTTTAAAATTATTAGATTCAAAAGTAGATTTTAAGCTTTTTACATGATTTGTTTTTAAATTTTCAAACAAATTGTTGTTTGTAACTAACTTTATGAAAGCACTATGAAAATTAAAAAATATTTACACCTTTTTTCAGTTTTAAAAATTAATTTTTTGAAAGGGTTCTCCTTGTGTGTGTACATATATATGTACACACACCCTTATTTTATGGTTTGTAACTACTTTATTGTTTGAATTGTGTTAATAAGTGACAATATCATTATAATTTATAAATATATGTTCATTTGGATATTTAATATGATTTCGAGAGGAACTAGGCTCTATTGCTTTTCTTCCTTCTCTTCTTCATTGTTCTACCTTTGCTTCCTACTTTTGATCCCAACCCATGTTTATCCGTTCGATTATATTCTCTTTCTAGAGAAGGATCGCCTTGGTACCTTGCATTTTGGCTAATCGCCATTTAAATTTATTTCTCACTGGGAAGCTCATTTTCTTTTCAGGCTATACAGTATCAAATCACAACATCACAAATCTGCATACACTATTTTAGTTATCAAATCTCTTTTCATAAAAAAATTCAAATGAACTACACTACGGCTTCAAATTATAGTAAGTTGGCATAATGTCTATATTCAATATGTGTATAATCCATCTGTGACTTTATTGTATTTAATACTCCCTCCGTCCCTTTGAGTTGTTAACATTTCAAATGAAGTGTTTGACACGAATTTTAAGCTCTTATCTAGTATAGTTACATAAATTATTTTTAATTTTTTTTTCTTCTGAATATATGTTAAATGTCATATCCCAGAGTCTTGTTATGAAAGGAAATACTTGTCTTGGGTTGTTATATGATTTGACTTTTCTTCCCACTCAAATTTAAATGTGTAACCCTCTAGTCGCTCTAAAACCTTTAATGTGTCGGAGGAAGAACACGAGGTGTCACAGGAAGGTCCGAACATGATCAAGATCTTATACTCTTTAAGACTCTCTCTCAATCGTATGATATGTTTTGCTACGATTAGCAACAACAAATATAATCAATACCAATATACATATTAATAACAAATTTTTAAATTAAATAAATGAGGATAGAAGGACTCAAACCCGAGTCTTTCCCTAAACCGAGTTCTGATACCACGTAAAGTAACCAGTCTGTCTAAACCCTTAAGGTGTCAGAGGAAGCCTCAGGACCGACCTAGTGGGAGGGCATCTAGGTCGACTGCCATGGGCCCAAAAATGTCAGGGGCTCAAAATTTTTAAAGTACATGGAGTATTATTAATAAACATCCATCCAGCAATAAAAATATTAAACCTACCTCCTATTGTATTTAATCTGATTCTCCAACCTTGTCTTTGGAATATGATGAATTGGATACACTTATTATTTGGTATCTATTTTCTCTCGTGGTTTCATATTTTGAGTTGGATGTTATTACACTAGAACTAAATATGCTATAAATTTGCTTGATGGTATAAAGTTTGTGGTTAAGATTTTTGAGTTTGTCAAATCTTTGGATTGCAATTACTTATTGAATCTAATTATTAGTACTTGTGACTATATCATTCGATGAATGAAACTTTTTAAAATGAAAGTTTTTACAAAATTATCTACGATCATTAATGCACACGAGATATTGAATGAACTCGCAATGTTGTGTATGAAAAGAAAGACATGTTAGAGAAAATTGACTTCGATGCAATTATATTAGATTTTGCATCAAGAAGAGATGGACGAATTTGTTAAAACATGGATATTTTGTTTAGTTAGTCTTCTTATTCATGTTGACTAAAATTTGAGTTTTAATTATAACAATTTTTATTTTGTTAAATTTACAAGTAAAAACAAAATTAGGCCCCCTAGGCCATCGAAAGGTACGGAACGGCCCTGGAAGGCCCGAACATGATCTTATACTTTTTAACAAAATTCATCTCCTCCCAATATATTCTGCTTGCAGGTATCTGAAGCATCTGTCAGCAGAAACCGTAGTACTATTATAGTTCCGGCAGGAAGTACAGGAGATGAAGGTTGGGCAGCATTCAGGAACATCTTGGGAGAGATACATGAGGCATCCAGGCTTTTCCTCATGTCCAATCAGGTTGTTTCTTCAGTCTGAATGTAATGGATATGTTTGGCTCCTGCCTTGTTTTTGTCTTCTTGTAAGAGATTACCGTACTAGCTTCTTATTCGGTTTTCTTATTCTTTTACGATTTAAAAAGCAGGAGAGTTCTGAGCCCGCAGAACATCTAGTTGGGCTGTCAGATGATGTCGGGGTGGGATTTATATCAGGCCACAGTTCTCAAGCCACCTCGGCATCTGAGTTAAATGCAGAAAAGTCAGTTGATCTGCGTTCAGCAGATGAAACTGGTAATGTTGGAACCTCAAAAGTTATCAGAGTTGATCAGAAGAGGTTCTTTTTTGACCTTGGAAACAACAATCGAGGGCACTTTCTTAGAATCTCTGAGGTATATTGTTTCTGGAATATCTTACAAGCTATAAATAAAAAGATTGCTTTTTGTATTCCTCGCTTTCTTTTCGTAAATATTTAAAATATTACACGTTGGTGTCCTCAATACTGCAGGTGGCAGGCTCAGATCGATCTTCCATCATTCTACCACTTTCAGGGCTGAAACAGTTTAATGAAATGGTTGGTCACTTTGTTGAGATTACCAAAGATCGAATTGAAGGATTGACTAGTGCAAATGTTAGAACGGTAGATCCGCCTCAAAGATAAATTCCAGGTGACATTGGTTTTCTTTGAATGAAGAAATACTAAAATATTATTTGTTATGAGCAGTATGTAGCAGATGGATCATATTAGGGGGTGGGTGTCATTGTGAACACGTCTTTATGGCAATTTCTGTTTTGTTTTCTATTTTAGTTTGAATAATATAGTATCTCCAGTTTACAAAGCATATTTGGAGTTACATGTCCAGCTTAATTTCGAACAAAGAAAGTAAAATAAGCAAAATGTTGTGTAATTTTCTTCTGCTAATTAATGTTGTGTATTTATTGCATTTGAATGAAATGCTACGACTCTTGTTTTAGTTTGCATGCTTGTATGGTATGATTAAGTTAAATATGGTATCAAGCTTAAAAAACTTTTCACATTTTCTTAATTGGATTCAGTCACTTGTGTTTACCTGGACTGGTTCTAATTTGTTCTACACATTAGTTTTGTTGGGAGTAGCACATCTCAATGTCGTTGGAAGGATCATAGTCAGGTTTTGGTAGGGTTGGTTATGGTCAAAATTAGGTTAGTAATATATGTTTAGGTTCTTCTTAGCTTTGCACTCTTTACATGGCTTTTATGTTACCCTGAACTTGTATCTTAGCACTATTTAACAACATGTCCTAATCCATGGTATTATGAACAATCCGTTTTGACACTTAAATTAAAGTGTATTGGCCTTTGATAGATTAGCTGAATCTTAGGAGGTTTCAGACTTATATTAATTAAAACAAAATGTTTCATTTTTCATAAAGGTGTTTTGTTTGATATTAACTCAAGTTTTGAAACTTAAATGAAATATGTATTTTATATTTGACCTTAAGTTGATATTCTGTAGTGGTAAAATAATGTTTGTGACAGGTGCTAGATTCCCCACAGTTAACATAAACAGGGGTTTGGTGGCGCCCTTAATCTTTAAAAACACTTTGAACAATCTCCTTTTTTTTTACCACGAAAATGTTACTCTACTGCGTTTTTGTTAATAATTATTATTTTATAGTTATGTCACTACATACTTTTTATTCAATAAAAATGGTCGTGTATAGTAAATTAAGAAGTTTGAGTGTATTAAGGTGTTTTAATTTGTTGATGGACATAATTACCTCTCCCTTTTAATTGTGCACCACCAGATATCTCATAGATATACAGAACATGAAAGAAAGATGATAAATAGATAGATACTCCTAAATAAGTGGTGGATCTTTGAAGTTGGAGGAAGGCATAAGGCTAGGCTATAAACTGGGACAAGCCACAAATTGTGAGACATTAGCTTTTCCTATAAAGAGGTGTAATTGCATGTACAAGAGAAAAATGCAAACATATCTTCAAGAAGCCCCCGACTTGTTGTAAAAATATAGAACAGCAAGTTACCCGTTACAATTTGTATACAAGATTAGTAAAAACCACATACAGATTGGTGTAAATAGTTGGGGGTTGAGGCATATTATATAATAGTAGTAACCGCAAGCATGGGAAGATCTTGGTCAGTCACAGCAGCAACATTGTTGCTGTGGCTGTGTACTACAGGGGTGGTTTTTGCTGAAGACCCTTATATTTTTATGGATTGGGACGTCACCTATGGCAACATGGCTCCATTAGGCGTTAATCAACAAGTGATATTAATCAATGGTCTGTTTCCTGGTCCTAAAATTAACTGCACTTCCAACAACAACCTTGTTATCAACGTCTTCAATCATATTGACGAGCCACTTCTTTTCACATTTTCTGGCGTTCAGCACAGAAAGAATTCGTGGCAGGATGGTACTCCTGGCACAATGTGCCCCATTTTGCCCGGCATGAACTATACTTACAAAATGCAGGTGAAGGATCAAATAGGCAGTTATGTCTACTTCCCCACCACCGGCATGCAGAAGGCCTCCGGTGGGATTGGTCCCTTAAGTATCCAAAGCCGTGAACTTATACCAGTTCCTTTCGATAAACCTGCCCTCGAGTTTGATGTACTCGCTGGGGATTGGTATACTAGGGGACACAAAGCCCTTAAAACAGTCCTGGATGCCGGTCGGTCTGTGGGAAAACCAGATGGAATCCAGATCAATGGCAAGTCCGCTAAAGTTGGTGGGCCTGCTGAGCCTATGTTCACTATGGAACCAGGAAAAACATACAGATACAGAATGTGCAATGTGGGGATGAGAACGTCCCTTAACTTCAGGTTCCAAGAACATTCCATGAAGCTTGTTGAAATAGAAGGGTCTCACACAGTCCAGAACATGTATGATAATCTCGACATTCATGTTGGCCAATGCATGTCCGTTTTAGTAACAGCTGACAAGAATCCAAAGGATTATTACCTGGTGGTTTCCTCCCGTTTCAATAAGGAAACTATGACCAGCGTTGCCATTGTCCGTTACGCCAGTGGCAATGGACCACCGCCTGCACAGCTACCACCTGGGCCTCTAGAGAACAGAGACGGTGTAGCCTTGTCTATGAACCAATTCCGATCTTTCAAATGGAACCTCACAGCCAGTGCAGCCCGTCCGAATCCACAAGGATCATACCATTACGGAGGTATCAACATCACCCGCACCATAAAGCTTGTTAACACCAGAGGCAGTGTGAACGGAAAGCTCCGGTTCGGCCTCAACGGTGTGTCTCATATTGACAAGGAGACTCCACTGAAACTAGCCGAGTACTTTGGAAAACAAGCTGAAGTTTTCAAATACGATATAATCAAAGATGAACCTCCTAAAGATGAAAAGACGATAATAATGGAGCCAAACGTAGTGAACGCAACATACCGTAACTTTGTTGAAATAATATTTGAGAATCACGAGAAAACAATCCAAGGGTATCACTTAGATGGATACTCCTTCTTCGCGGTAGGAATGGAAATGGGGAATTGGTCACCGGAGAAGCGTAAGTTGTACAATTTAGTTGATGCAGTGAGTCGGCACACAATTCATGTGTTCCCCAACTCATGGTCAGCAGTGATGACAACATTGGACAACGCGGGAATGTGGAACTTACGGTCCGACATGTGGGAGAGATTCTACCTCGGACAGCAGCTGTACTTTAGTGTTCTGTCACCAGAGCGCTCACTTAAGGATGAGTATAACATTCCGGACAATGCCTTAAGGTGTGGCGTTATCAAGGACTCGCCACTCCCACCTCCTTATGTTATTTAAAACTAGTAAGATCAGATGTTTGTTCAAATGATTTATACATATTCTACAAGCTGACTCTTTTATCTTCATCACGTTAGTATTCTCAAGATGATGATGTTTTGTAACACAACCAAGGGACTGAATTCAAACTTATAATAGTTACCTTTCGTTTTTAGAGATCTTTTGTTTTTTTTTGTTTGTTAGGGGCGGTTCCTGTCTTACAGTTTTTATTCGTAAAATTGTTTATAAAAAAATTCAATTTTTATTTGTTCGCCTAAGTCAATTTTGAATTTCTATTTAATAACCTACCAAAAAACAATTATTTCACGTGAATGTGATCAACATTTTTAATTGACAAATTACTGAAATAATTTTATTTTTTTTACAAGAAAAAGTAAATGGATTTATGTGAATGAATCAACGTATTACACAAGACTAAAACAAGCCATCTGATTGAATCTTTCGATTTATAATTCAATCATACCCATAAATTCTTTAATACTCCCTCCGTACCTTTCAATTATTTACATTTTTTTGAGAGTGTCCGACATGCATTTTAAGGTGCATATAAAGGTATAGTTCTGCAATTTTTTTTTACAATTTTGTTTTTCTTAATAAAAATTAAAATATTCAACTTTTATTCAGAAAAAGAAAATTGTAAAAATAAGTTACATAACTATACTTTTGATGCATCTTAAAATAACCGGACACTTTCTCAAAAATGTAAACAATTGGAAGGGATTGAGGGAGTACAAATCAACATATTGATGAGTGATCCCAAATCTTTGTTATTCAAGAGGGTAAGATTTTGGATCCGATATTGTTTGAGTCGCCTGTGTGTATGTGAGATCTTTTCTTCCCAAGATTTGAATCACATATATGAAAGATTGATTATCAGAAATCATGGTTACACTTCCAATAAAAAGAGGATTCAGAAATTAATAAGAATAGAAAAAAAATTAATTAACGAGAACGATTATTCAACGTTACCGTGATTACATGTTCATGTTCAGAATAACAACAATTTCTCAATCAATCTGCCAAGCAAGGGGTTTGAAAATGATGATTTTGGTATTATTTTCAACGGATCATTACAATAATCGCGGATGAAAACTACAAACCTAGAACTGATGATTGCGCAAACATCTGAACGCAGCTCACTTGTTTCTCCCATGGAGATTAATTTAATATCAACTTCTCAAGCCGATTCTGCATTTCTTAATTTCATGGAGGAGCCCCAATATTAGCCATTTTTTCAGTATGATTGTTAAATGTAGTAAATTTTTTCTTCGTGCAGTAATGAGAAATTACAATACTAGCACTGACTCTTTTTCTGTGCATCATAGAAAGTCTCGCGATATTAAAGCATTATGCTAATCACGACACACTGTTGAATAAATAAATATAGCAGTCCCTTTTAAAATTTTTAATTTTTAGTGGCTCCTTTTTAAATTTTTAGCATTTTCATAGAATATTTTAGAAAGTACGTGTTACAAACATAAAAAAATACATAATAATATTTTAATTTTAATAAAATTTATGCCTATATAAAATTCAGAATACATACTTGAAGTAAGTCCTTTTCACACTAATTATTATAATATAGACATAAATATTTTATAATTATATTCTTTAACTCTCAAGCACAAAAAAAAAGATGAATACTAATTTTTTATTAAATGTATGCGAATTTTTTTATAATATACTTAGCAAATCTGGCTACGTTTTTTTATTCATTTTTTATTTTTTTTTATTTTCAAGTATTCATATATTTATTTTATATACGCAAGTATATCTGGGGTACAAACGAGTCAAATTGTTTGTGAACTATTTGAGCTCGACCAGTAAAAATTTCGAATTCGGCTAAAAAATAATCGAACCGAGATCGAGCTCGAACTTTTCGAATTTTTAACCGACCTGAGCCCGAACTTCAAATTACTCGGTTCACGGTTCGCGAGTCTTATCGAGCGCATATTATTTTTAACTTTTTTATTATAGATATATTTTATATTAATATTAATAATTTTTATATATTATATATTTTTTATCGAATCGAACTCGAGCCGACCGATCATATTTTTAGTTTTTTTTTAATATTTAGTGAAATTAATTTGAGTTTTCGAGCCGAACTTGAGCCTACCGAACTTTTTACGAGCCGAGTTTCACATTTAAAATTAAAGATTCTGCCGAGCTCGAGACCGGAATATTTTAATCGAGTTTGAACTGAGCCTGACAGTGTTCCGTTCGGCTCGGCTCGGCCCGATTACGCCCCCGAGTATACCTAACATATAATACCATCTAAAACATAAGTTATTTTTACTTGACTTGTTAAACTCGAAAATCTATTTTTATCCGTTACGTTTTTAAAATTTCAATAGTCGACTGATTTTAAAAAAACTGATTTTCGGCATCCAAGTATTTGGTCAAATATTGTAGTAGATCCCAATGAGTTCACGTGCGATTGCCGAGTATAATATTAAGTTTACTGTTTTCTAGAACTTTTATTGCGACAATTTACTCTTTTACTTAGTTAAAATCTATTATTACTTATTTAATATTATTTAAAAATATTATGGCTTAAAATCATATAATATTGAAGTTCTTTTTAAAATATATTTTTTTACATAACTACTTTTATATCAAATTATTAGAGTATTAATTTTTTTCAGGTGTACTTCATTTTTTATATCAAAATTTTAAAAGGAAATTGGGAATAAGATTAGAATTGAAACTAGCATGGAGATAAAGTTGGTGGCCAGTGGACAAGCTGCAAGCAAGCATGCCACGTGTCACTCGTATATATTAGCATTAATTAATACTAACAGATAGTCAAAATACATTTAATTACTAAGCTAAGACATTTAATTGGTACAAGGATGTTATGATAATCTCTCATTACTGCACGGAGTAAAATTTAACTGCATTTAGCATTACCCATTAATATTACCCTCCTCAGCCTGCTTATATTTAATTTGATTTGGTTTGATTTATCATGTTGGTTCGGACTATCCAAATATCTTTACCCATGAATGACTAAAATAATGAAAGCATGTTAATGTTTATGGATAAAAAAATTGATGAATTATTTTTAACTACATGAAATTTAACACATTCAGTCTGTCATGCATCTATATTATCTTAAAGGCTACTAATGCCCATTTAGAATTTACCCACTAAATTTACCCATATATTTACCCATGACCCATGATCCATTTTATTTTTTTACACATAAAACTTTATATTATACACATATCCATGGATCTTTCACATTTAAATCCATTATAACCATTTAGAAACTAACCTAATATACACCTAACCCACTCCCTGATTGTAGCAACTGAATAGTACGTTTGAATTATTTTGAATTATTCTCTCTCAGAACTGCTGCATAACTCCAGCCTCCTCTGATCTTCTCATTCGTTCCATGATCCGTCGACTACGTCTACAATCACGATATCATTATCCATACATATCTCTGTGAATCTGTAATATGTACACACACACACACACATATATATATATATGTTTATCCATGTATTTGATTCTTTATTTGTATGATCCTCATAATTTTGAATTGTATTTTTGCAGATGATTACCGATGGCTGCCTTTGAAAAGCGGGTAATCATTGTATTTCATTAATGATTCAAAAGTATGCCTATGTTTTCATTAATGTTTCGATTATGTAAAAACTTAGGTTTTGCACTCCAACTGTTTGATTGTGATTCTAAATAACTCTGTTTTGTTATTTTTGTTGTTTTCTTAAAGAATGGTTTTAAAATGAAGGATGAGGAAGTGTAAATTATTTATCTTATGTATGTTTTTATTTTTCATCTATCTAGAGATAGTTACTTGGTTTTTTTATTGTTTCAACTAATTTGTTCTCAATGTTATTATAGATTATTAGTCTAACCAAAGATGATTTTTCGTGTTTTTAGTAAGCAGGTGATTATTAGAGTTTGTCGAAATTAGGTTGAGTTTAATTATTTGATTATTAATTGTGTATATGTAAATGTTGTCTTACGATGTTGCCTCATTTTCATAATTTGATTTTAGGAACAACTATATTTTCGTATTCGTACGTTTTAGCTAAAAGTTAAAGTTTGATGAAACTGAATGATTTATTTATTTTGTTGTGGACCTCAATTGTTATTTTTGATAATGTGATTTTGTAAGCATCCACTGAGGTTGCATCTGCGAAGAAAAAACGGTTGACGCTTATTGACTTTGACATTTGAAAGGCTTTTGGAAGAGAAAAGTTTGGGCATGTGTATCTACTGAGGGAAAAGAGGGTCAGTCCTTTTTTCAATCTTTATATTCTTGAACTTAGGTTATTTTCGTATAAGCATTTGGATTCATATACATGATCTCCATCTACTTTCCCACCATATGTTGTCTTTTTGTTTTATAAAAAAACTAAATATTAGTTTTTTGATGATTGTGTGGTGATTGGAAAGTATATGCACAATGAGTTGGCCCTGATGGAGCATCAGCTACGCCACAAAGAAGGTATTCAAAACTATCACGACACCCTAATATTCTAAGGCTTTATGGATATATCTATGATTAGGTACTCATAAATAGTTAGCTCAATACATCAACAAAAATTGATCAAGCAAGAATATAACAATACTTTTTTTTGAGGAGGTTTTTTACGACCTTCCAAGAATTTAATTTTTTATAAGGGTCCAGATTAAACATTTAGCATCTGTGTTTATTTCCTTTCATTTTTATTAGAGTTCAGCAGGTTGGATGATGTTTGTATATGTTATTGTATTTATCATTTTATGTTGACATATGTAGGCTATGTATTTTGGACAGTGAATGTAAGGCATATGTCATAGCCTATTTGTATATTCGAGGATTTAACTCAACTCAAATAAGAATGTAACAAGTAAATAGTGGATCTACCGTCAAAGAGATCTCACAAAGTAACATCTGTCAGAGGATTTAGAAACAAGGTTCATCTACAGACTTAAGGAATTAATTCACTGGAAGAAGTTCAAGAAATTGATCAAGCCTCAGTGATATAAATCAAGATTGTGGATTTAATTAAGTGACAGAGATCTTGTCAGGGTATCAGATAATTACAAGGATTTAATCTGAAGAAAATCAAGTATCAAAGTCAAGACATGAAGAAACGTCACGGAAGTTAGTCACTCATGAACCAGACAGTACATCGAGTGTCAACATTGAAGTGGTGGAATTGATTCATAATTTTCAGTGATTTTCAGAAGATTTTCAGAAGAATGATTGCAGTTCAAGAGTAGTATTAATTCTCTATTAATTAATTAAGTCATATAATTTAATTAAGAAAATAATTTATATCTGCAAAGATTAATTTATTTATTAATTGAATTAATTGATTAATTAATTCTGAATTAATATTAAAAATTTTCAGAATTATAATTGGATTAAAATCTGTTTTAATTCTGCAAAACAATTGAAAATGAACTAGCATGACAATCTGGATTGTCATACCGATTGTCATGCCAGGTCATTTCAATTGTCTCACCGAAAGTTCTACTGGAAGGAGATAGTCTTGCTAGTTCAGTTTGATAGTCATGCTAGTTCATTCAATAGTCTTGCCGAAAGTCATACTAGCTTAAACTGATTGTCATACCGAAAGTTATAATGGAAGGAGGATTGTCTTGCTAGTTCAACCGATTGTCTTTCCAGTTCAATTCTATTTCTGTTGATTGAAATATAAAACAGAAGCAACAGAAGACAAAAGATATCATCCAACAGAAGTCAACCAGAAAAAGAACAAAAAGAAAAGCAGAAGCTGAAAAACATATCATCTCTTCCCAGCTAAATTCAAGATCAACCATTTCTAGTTTTAAAGTTAAATCCAAACAACTAGAAATCATTCTCTTGTTCTTGTGTAACTATCTAGCGGATCATAATCCCTAGAACTTAATCTCAAATTGCGTTTAGCATTTGAATCTTTCTATTGCAAAAATAGAAAAACTTCATGTCGAATTTATTCTAGATTTGTGATAATTAATTTGAGATTAATCCCTTGTAATCGATACCGTTGTTGTAACACCTTTCAAGTTTAATAATATTTTTATTTAACTTGAATTTTGTTTCAATTTTTTATTCCGCACTAAATTCGATTATTCGGTATTGTTTGTATTCAACCCCCCCTTCTACAAACACATTGAGACCTAACAATTGGTATCGAATCCTTCTGATTAACGAACAAATCAAGATCCTAGACTTTTGTGATTTTTCAACTCCTTGAATTTTTATTCATTTAAAAATTCATCATGACTTCACAAAAAGTTAGAACTGTTAAAATTCCACTATTTGATAAAGAAAATTATATCATGTGGAAGAAGAAGATGCTCTTGTTTTTACAAGTTGCAAATCCCAAATATCTGAACTTGTTAAAGAAGGGTCCAAAAACTCCGATGGTTATTGAACCAGAGGTGATAGTAGATGATGTTGTGATTACCAAAGCTAGAACCTATCCAAAAGAGCCTGAGGATTTTTCTCCTGATGAAAAAGAAGAAGCCTCCTTGGATGCCAGCCTTTAGTTAATTTTAGTTGATTCCCTCGATCCCTTGATGAACAGACATGTGATGAACTGTAAAAATTCCAAACACATCTGGGAAACTATTGAGGTGATTAATGAAGGTACAGAGGAAGTTAGGGAGAACAAGTTGGAGATCCTAACCTCTGAGTATGAACATTTTAAATCCAATCCAGGAGAAGGAATTACTGAAGTGTTTGAGAGGTACAATGCATTGATCAACAACCTGAACATAAATGAAAAATATTATTCAATCAGGGAGGTCAACAAAAAGTTCCTTTTAACACTGCCAACTCATCTTGAGCATAGAATCACTGCCATAAGAGAAACTAGAGATCTGAGTGAGATTTCTTTGGATAGACTCTATGATGTGTTAAAAACCTATGAGTTGGAGCAGATTCAGCAGAAGGAAGTCTACGGGAAAGATATAATGGTCAGCACATCTATTGCTCTTGTAGCTGAAGGTCAACAACAATAACAATCTCAACAGTCGGAGAGAATGGTACAGTTTTCCAAGGCTGAGGAAAATGTGTTAGTAGCAGAATATGATCCTCCTACTACAAATCAATCCAGTGATGATTTTTATTCCTTGGAAGAGCTGGAGCAATTGGAAGATGAGTCAATGGCCCAGATTGTCAAGAGATTCTCCAATGTCAGATTCAAGAGAAATCCCAAGTTCAAGTACAAGTTCAACTACAACAGATTCTAGACAGGTGGATCTTCATCCTCCAACACCAGTAGTGGTGGATACAAAACAGGGATGGTTGATCGGAGCACCATTAGATGCTATTACTGCAATGAGTTGGGACACTTTGCCAGAGAATGCAGGAAGCCAAAGCAAGTAAGGAAGAACTCTTATGATTCAAATCAGAAGAGTAACTCTGAAAGGGCTTACCTGGCAAAGGGAAGAAGCTGGGATGATACTGATAGTGAAGATGAAGAAGATGAGAATCTTGCTCTTATGGCTATTGATGGAAAAGCTTCATCGTCAAGAAAAGAGGTAAAATTTACTGATGCTGAATTAGTTTATCATCTAGGAGGTTCCTTAGATTGTGCTCGTCGTGATAATGAACTGTTAAGTCAGCAGATCAAAGACCTTGAGAAAGAGGTCAATGAATTAAGACTTGTGCACATTAATCAAGACAAGTTAAAAGAACAAGTATCTTTTCTAGAGAATAGAGTTAACTGTTATAGACAACTCGAAACTATTCTCAAAGACAAGATCACCGGTCTTGAGACTAAGGTTAGAGCCTACTTCAATTCTTGTTCGAAGGCTAAAGAGTTCTACAGTAAGCAAGCTGTTAATCAAACATCTAGAATAGGTTATGATTACAATGCTGCTATTGGAGAATTAGGCATAAACTCCCCTCCTCATGTATGTGCTAAAGGTAGGGAAGTACCACATGTGCTTAAGGGTGTTAATGAACCCCTCTATAAAAGATCAATTGCTGAACCATTTGATACGACCTCCTCTATTATTCAAGAATAAATGTGTGCTGAAGATCTTGCTAATGAGAAGGTTGTTTCCAAGTCAAGTGTGTCGAAAGTTCCAGTCAAAGTTGTGAAAGCAACTGAGACTAACTCAGACACACATGAGTTGGATAACAAAACTGCCATGTCTACCATGCATAATTTTCCTGTTGTTAATCCCTCTCATAAAGCATGCGGTGTTGCTAATTGTATATCTTGTGCTTTTAATTTGATGTATGCTTATTTTAATGGTAAGCATGTTTCTAGTGATAAGACTACTCCTCGTCAGCATGTGAATAATAGGAAGCATGATAGGTCTAAGACTGCTAGTCCTTCTAAGGCTAGAAAGGAGACATTTGTGCCTAAGCCTAAACAGAAATTTGTTAAGGCTGTTTACAAGGTCAAATGTTCAGTCATTGAGAAAGTTGAGACCATTAAAGTTAAGAATGTTGTTTTGCCTGACAAAGGTCAATTCTACAAGTATGCCGGGCCCAACCAAGTTTGGGTTCCGAAGAAGGTCTAATCCATTTGAAGTGCAGGGCAGTAAACAGGTGGAACCGGTAATGTGGATTCTTGACAGTGGATCGTCAAGACATATGACCGGAGATAGAGCCCTGCTATCAAATGTGGTTGAGAAAGCTGGCCCACTGGTTACCTTTGGAGATAACAACAAAGGTTTATCTGAGGGATATGGCTGTTTGCAAGCTCAAAATATTATCATTGTAAATTTATATATTGTTCTAGGTTATTATCAGGAAGCAGTATCTAACATATAGCACCAGTGACGAGACTTGAGAATATTACGACATATCAGGCACCTGATGCACATTACACTTGGAATTGGACTCTAGTAAGATGTGTACAAGTGTACTCCTGGTTGGTGAGTCAAAAGAGGAAGTCAATGCACCACAGTTCATGGACTTTGTAGTTGCAGATCTATTGGACTATGCAATCTCTTCTTCACAATCTCACTTCAGATTGGTATGAACTAGTGTACTACTCAAGCAATCGTCAAGAACATGGTATAACACTCTAACTGAAGTTACAGTTTAATATGAACTAGTAGAGTCGTCATATTAATAACTCTCTTATTACTAGGCACAAACATATTGTTTTATATGTGCAGTGAGTTTTAGGAGAAAATCAAACTTCTTTCTACATTAGTGATTTCTTATTTCATTAAAATCTTTTGAAATCACTATTGTACATCATTTCTCTCAAAAGATTAAATGTATAATTTTCATTCATTATATATCTTAAGTACATTTTATCTCTCTATTGCCATATGTTCTGTGATACAGGTTCAGTCTCCAATGACTTTCTTTCATTGACAGTGATAAGGTTGAAAACCCACAACTTCTATCCCAGACTGTAAAGACAAACACAGAAACAGAACCAACCAACACTCTCTTACCACTAAAATGAAGTATGAGTGAGCGTGAGGGAGATAGTGCCTTAGTGCACCACATAAGGAAGGTTCTGTAGTCAATCCAGTAGCTCTGTCTCCTACATAGATGAGTAATATTTAAACCGAGACAACTGCTAGCTCCCATACATCTTCTCAAAAAGATGCAATGGCTGAAAAGGCTCAAAAACAGTTACTAGATTCATTCTCTCAACAGGGTGCGTCTATTGAAATTTTTCTGTCGGCCAGGGTATCCGATGTAGTGTCACCACCTCAAACATAAATAATTCTTGATGCACAAGGAAAGGTTACACACACAAAGGATGAGTTGACGGAAACAAGAGTTTCGACCATTTTAAGGTAAGATTCGATTGTTCAAGGTTCGTTAATGGACCAATTGCCTTTACAGGTGTTAGGAGAGGATACTGATCTAAAAGCCATATGTCAGTGGTCAGTGTCTACCTCCCCAGGCTTAAATCCCCTGGATGCATCTGCGGATAGTGGATCTGACATAGGTGCAGATCGGCAACTTGTTGACAATGATTCAGATATTACCTGATGAGTCACAAGGAAATGTCTTCACATACATTAGAAGGGAACTTTGATCTTTATGCTAAATTCGTTGGATCATTGTTTACCTTCCCAGAATTCAAATATGGAACCCTAAAAGGGAAACTAACAACTTGTAGATTATGACTCAGATTCATCTGACGAGTTTAACAAGGACGGGGATTTGCGAACTCCCATTGCACCACCTGTGACCTCCTTAAGGATGGCTAAGGCGATTTTCCTTGCAGGTACAGCTGAATTTTGGAGCTATGAGAGGAGTGATACACTTGTGAGAATGAGTGTAAACACGAGTGGAGAGAAGAGTGAAACACATGTGAGGTACACTAAAATAAAATCACACACTCACAGTGAGGAAGAAAGAGAAACTACTTGTTATTTCATTTCCACCCAAGTGAAACATGAGAACTCCTTCAGACAACGGCATACATTCCTTCTCTTAGGGGGAGATAAAAGCTTAAGTAATAGTTTGGAGGATTCCTCAACTAAGGGGGAAAAATAGCAGGGAGGAAGAAAAATATCCTACATATGTACACTACACCACACCATTGTTGTTTGTAACTACGGATCCTATTGAACGGGAGAGGTGGTAAACACAAGGTAATTTTCTAGTAAGGGGAGAAGCTGTTTTCCAAAAGGGGAGTACCATTGGTTTTTATTTGCGGATCCTATTGTACGGGAGATGTGGTAAACGAAGGTGATCTTCTTTAAGCAGTTGATTCTCATAGGGGGAGAAGCAAGAGAGATATGCGCTTCTCAACAGGAAATATGGTTGTACTAAAGAAGATGAAACTATTGAAGATATGTTCAGTCTAGAGGAACATCTATTTGGAATCTGGAAAATGTTAAATGTTATCCAGAACTTTTCTGCTATTTACTTTGCATTTCTGTTTATATCTTTTTCTTATTTGTTAGTTGAGTTATCCTCTAAGTATTTGTTGTTATTGTCTAACAAATAAATAGGGGAAGATTGTAAGGCATATGTCATAGCCTATTTGTATATTCGAGGATTTAACTCAACTCAAATAAGAATGTAACAAGTAAATAGTGGATCTACTGTCAAAGAGATCTCATAAAGTAACATCTGTCAGAGGATTCAGAAACAAGGTTCATCTACAGACTTGAGGAATTAATTCACTGGAAGAAGTTCAAGAAATTTATCAAGCCTCAGTGATATAAATCAAGATTATGGATTTAATCAAGTGACAGAGATCTTGTCAGGGTATTAGATAATTACAAGGATTTAATCTGAAGAAAATCAAGTATCAAAGTCAAGACATGAAGAAACGTCACGGAAGTTAGTCACTCATGAACCAGACAGTACATCGAGTGTCAACATTGAAGTGGTGGAATTGATTCATAATTTTCAGTGATTTTCAGAAGAATGGTTGCAGTTCAAGAGTAGTATTAATTCTCTATTAATTAATTAAGTCATATAATTTAATTAAGAAAATAATTTATAACTGCAAATATTAATTTATTTATTAATTGAATTAATTGATTAATTTAATTCTGAATTAATATTAAGAATTTTTAGAATTACAATTGGATTAAAATCTGTTTTAATTCAGCAAGAAAATTGAAAATGAACTAGCATGACAATCTGGATTGTTATACCGATTGTCATGTTAGGTCATTTCAATTGTCTCACCGAAAGTTCTACTGGAAGGAGATAGTCTTGCTAGTTCAGTTTGATAGTCATGCTAGTTCATTCAATAGTCTTGCCGAAAGTCATACTAGCTTAAACTGATTGTCATACCGAAAGTTATACTGGAAGGAGGATTGTCTTGCTAGTTCAACCGATTGTCTTTCCAGTTCAATTCTATTTCTGTTGATTGAAATATAAAACAGAAGCAGCAGAAGACAAAAGATATCATCCAACAGAAGTCAACCAAAAAAAGAACAAAAAGAAAAGCAGAAGCTGAAAAACATATAATCTCTTCTCTGCTAAATTCAAGATCAACCATTTCTAGTTTTAAAGTTAAATCCAAACAACTAGAAATCATTCTCTTGTTCTTGTGTAACTATCTAGCGGATCATAATCCCTAGAACTTAATCTCAAATTGCGTTTAACATTTGAATCTTTCTATTGCAGAAATAGAAAAAGTTCATGTCAAATTTATTCTAGATTTGTGATAATTAATTTGAGATTAATATTTTGTAATCGATACCGTTGTTGTAACACCTTTCAAGTTTAATAATATTTTTATTTAACTTGAATTTTGTTTCAATTTTTTATTCCGCACTAAATTCGATTATTCGGTACTTTTTGTATTCAACCCCCCTTCTACAAACACATTGGGATCTAACAGTGAATTTTGATGTATGAATGGCCATGGCTCAGCAAAGTATGCAGCAAAATTCTTTTATTTCAGGTTCTGTGGGATTTTCGCATAGCAGTGCTAAATCACCAAATCAGCAGTGCTAGGATTGGCTCAGCAAAGTATGCATCAAAATTCTTTTATTATGATTTGATTTTATACTCATCATGAAAATCAAACCAGTGGTACAATTACCTGCAACGGTGGTGGACACACAATGCGAACTTCAGGTCACTACTTCATTTTTTGTAAATTCTTCTTATAAAAATCGAATCAAGTTTTCCCACCTTCCCATCACGTCACCCTAATATTCTAAGACTTTATAGATATATCTATGACCAAGTACTCAAAAATAGTTAGCTTAATACATCAACAAAAATTGATCAAATGAGAATATAACATCAAATGTTTTTTTTGAGGAAGTATTTTACAACCTTGCAAGATTTTTTTTTATTAGAATTCAGATTAAACATTTTCCATATGTATTTATTTTCTTTCATTGTTATTAGAGTTCAGCGGGTTTGGACAATGTTTATATATGCTATTGTATTTATCATATTATGTTGACATATCTAGGCTATGTATTTTGGACAGTGAATTTTGATGTATGAATGGCAATGGCTCAGCAAAGTATGCAACAAAATTATTTTACTTCTTTTATTTCAGGTTCTGTAGGATTGTCACGTAACAATGCTAGATCAGCGAATCAACAGTGCCAGGATTGGCTCAGCAAAGTATGCAACAATTTTTTTTTATTATGTTTTGATTTTAGACTCATCAAGAATATGAAACCAGTGGTACAATTATCTGCAATGGTGGAGGACACACAATGCAAACTTCAGGTAACTACTTCATTTTTTGTAGATTCTGCTTTTAAAAACCGAATCAAGTTTTCTCACCCTTCTAGAGGACATGTCACTAGCAGTTTCTAAAGCACTATTGTGGACATGTTCTATGTTGAAATGGAGGTTCCAGATCAGTACTTTGTTAATCCGGTACATTACAAAACTTGGCCCGGTGAAGAATCTTGAAAAGGCCCCTCACTTCATGATTTTCTATGTATTTTTTTCTGTTATTTTTTAATGCCTTTTGACTCTATATTCTTATTATTTAAGAGGGATTAAAGTTTTCGAAGACATGCATCTTTAATTTTTAGCTTCATGACTACGTGATATTTTATTATTATTTTTGTGTAGAATAGACACTTTGAAGAGGCATCTCCCCTTATATGGACAACGGGGATTGCAAGAGCTCGAGAAAATTGATGTGAGATTTGAAGAGAAAATTTATACTGTTGCAACCATCCAGGTTATATACCCGCACATTGCGTGTATTATTTGAATGTTACAATACGTTAACTCTATTTTGTCATATTTTCTTCAGAATATTTAAATTTTAAGAAAGTTGATTATTGAATGCAATGTAGCTTTGTCATGATATTTTTATTAAAATATTGAAATTATTCAATTTCATAATGATTATCAAAGAAAATTTTTATTATATATGCCGACTATAGAAACAAAGTATATGATGCCTAATTCTATGTGGTCTAACTTCTCTAATAAATGCAGAATCCCTCAGATCCAGGTAAATGTCCTTTTGTACTATCAACTATGTTAAGTAACACATGTTTTCTTAGTTTCTATTTTTATTTAATTTTGAAGATAATATGTAAAATACATTTTGATGTTAGAATACGTGCATGTGAAAATGAGAACAACCTAACACCTTCAGCCTCTTCCTACTCAGGTTTGTATTGCACGTGCACCGTTATATCGACAACTTCTAAGATGGGTGATGGACAATTTGTTGATGTTGTATCGGTTGAAAATTATAAAGTTTGTCTACAATCACCCAAGTACATAGAAAGGACAAAGCAATATTACATGAAATGTTTCACAAATAATAATTTCTTTCACTATTTGACATGTCGGATAGATGCAATTCATGCATGAACATGAGCATTTTTACATGGAATACATTTTAAGATTTGGACCTCAGAACAATAGATGTGATTGCTCACATTACTAAAGGTGATAAATAAGATGTTGGCAGAGCAATAGTTGCTGCTCGAAAGAACTACTTCTGCAAAACTATATTCTTGCCAATAAAATCGCAGCTTAGGCTGATCAAATTTTCAGTCTTACTATTTCTAATGGGTCATATCATGTTCATAACATTTTTCTTTTCATTATTATATATGGCAATGTATAGCCCTTTTAAAGGAGTTTTACCTTTTAGAGAAATTAAAAGTAAAAGAAAATATGCCTGATGAACCTTTATCGAAAGGGGTTTCCACAGAGAGCGTTAAAATTGCTGAATCAAAGAACAATCTAGCTATTAGTGTGCAAACTCCAGAGACTCTTATGTTGGTCAACTCATATATTAACACTTAAAGTAAGATCAAGTGATAAATGTGGACTTAATGCACCTTCTCAGCTTACCTGTATAATTAATGATGGTGTGCAGTCATCATTGGATCATAATTATCGGTGTTTTCGTAGAAAAACTAAAGTAAAATTAATTTTGTTATAAAATTTAATGTTTCATGTCTTTAACAATAATATTTTCTTAATTATTTTTCATTTGTTGGTAAGAAATTTAGAAATTAGAAACTTTGGAGGAATCGAGGGGAGACATAGTAGGTTGTATATGGGTTTATTTATTTTAATTCAGAAGTATGAGGTTTTGTAACCAAGTCCAAACGAACTGCTTTATGATCTGAATTCTTACATGCCTGACCTGATTTTTTTATCATATTTTAATGCAGGCTTAAATTAGGGTACTGGGATTAAAAAGCAGTGTTCTGGTATTATTGTGAGGTGCTGGTTTGAAGCATTCTATAACTAAGGTGGTACTAATGATTTAAGGTAATTCATTTTGCATGGGGTCTTAAAATGATTTTTTTCTGATCATATGGATTCTAACTGAACATAAATACGATCATGTCTATAAATATTTTTATGTACAATGATGTACATAAGCTCATTAAATATAACTTCCACATTACAATCAAGAAGGACCAGCACATTATATAGCACTGCCAGCACTTAATCCTGTGTTCGTATAAGTGGCCACAGTCAAGGCATATCACATAACCAATGCAATGTGTAATAAAGGTATTGGTGCAGGTTTCAATTTCTCTGCGATGGAGCTTGCAAAGTTATGGTAGATACAGAATATCAGTGTGAAGCTATAGAGGTTTGAAGTTTGATGGTCAGCGAAGGAGTGGCGCTGGAAGCAATACCGTGGAATGCTTTACTCAGATTGTAATGTGTTATTTATGGTTAGAGAACATACTATAAAAGGAACAAAAACTACAGTACACTTGCAGTGATATTCAAGTTATTCTACATATATCACTTGCTAAGGTATTCTACATATATATTTTCACCTTAATTTTTTCTCCTATATATGTCAATATATTTTATGGGTATAATTATAAATCTTAAAATACTTCTACTAAATTTGTTGAAAGGCATATGTCATAGCCTATTTGTTTATTCGAGGATTTAACTCAACTCAAATAAGGATGTAACAAGTAAATAGTGGTTCTATCGTCAAAGAGATCTCACTAAGTAACATATGTCAAAGGATTAAGTAACATTGTTCATCTACAGACTTGTGGACTTAATTCACTGGAAGAAGCTCAAGAAATTGATCAAGCCTCAGTGATATAAATCAAGATTGTGGATTTAATCAAGTGACAGAGATCTTGTCAGGGTATCAATTAATTACAGGGATTTAATCTGAAGAAAATCAAGACATGAAGAAACATCACAGAAGTTAGTCATTCATGAACCAAACAGTACATCGAGTGTCAACATTGAAGTGGTGAAATGGATTCATAAGTTTCAGTGATTTTCAGAAGATTGTCAGAAGAGTGGTTGCTGTTCAAGAATAATATTAATTCTCTATTAATTAATTAAGTCATATAATTTAATTAAGAAAATAAATTATATCTGTAAAGATTAATTTATTGATTAATTGAATTAATTGGTTAATTAATTCTGAATTAATATTATGTATTTTACAGAAATGATTTTGAATTAATATTCAATATTAACTCAGCAAGACAAATATTTGAACTGGTATGACAATTGGATTGTCATACCGAAAGTCTTTCCAAGTCTTTTTAGATTGTCTTGTCGATAGTCTTTCCAACTTAAAGGATTGTCTTGCCGATAGTCTTGCCAGTTCAATCAATAGTCTCACTGATTGTCTTGCTAGATTTGGAATAATTTATTTGGAATAATAGAAAAAGTTCATGTCAAATTTATTCTAGATTTGGAATAATTTATTTGAGATTAATCCCTTGTAAACGATACCGTTGTTGTAACACCTTTCGAGTTTAATAAAAGTTTTATTTAACTTGAATTTTGTTTCACTTTTTTATTCCGCATTTTATTCGATTAAACGGTATAGTTTGTATTCAACCCCCTTCTACAAACATATTGGGACCTAACAATTGGTATCAGAGCCTTCTGATTAACGAACAAATCAAGATCCTAGACTATTGTGATTCTTCCACTCCTTGAATTTTTATTTACTCAAAAATTCATAATGACTACACAAAAAGTTGGAACCGTTAAAATTCCACTATTCGATAAAGAAAATTATATTATGTGGAAGAAGAAGATGTTCTTGTTTTTATAAGTTGCACATCCCAAATATCTGGACGTGTTAAAAAAGGGTCCAAAAATTCCGATTGTTATTGAACAAGAGGTTATTATATTGTAATTACCAAAGCTAGAACCTGTGTAAAGGATCCTGAGGATTTTTCTCCTGCTGAAAAAGAAGAAGCCTCCTTGGATGCCAGCCTTCAATTAATTTTAGTTGATTCCCTTGATCCCTTGATGAACAGACATGTGATGAACTGTAAAAATTCAAAACACATCTGGGAAACTATTGAGGTGATTAATGAAGGCACAGAGGAAGTTCGGGAGAACAAGTTAGAGATCCTAACCTCGGAGTATGAACATTTTAAATCCAATCCAGGAGAAGGAATTAATGAAGTGTTTGAGAGGTACAATGCATTGATCAACAACCTGAACATAAATGGAAAATATTATTCAATCAGGGAGATCAACAAAAAGTTCCTTTTAACACTGCCAACTCATCTTGAACATAGAATCACTGCCATAAGAGAAGCGAGAGATCTGAATGAGATTTATTTGGAAAGGCTCTATGGTGTGCTAAAAACCTATGAGTTGGAGCAGATTCAGCAGAAGGAAGTCTACGGGAAAGGAAGAGTGGTCAGCACGTCTACTGCTCTAGTAGCTGAAGAACAACAACAACAACTACAACAATAACAATAATCTCAACAGTCAGAGAGAATGGTACAGTCTTCCAAGGCTTAAGAAAATGTGATAGTAGCAGAATTTGATCCTCCTACTACAAATCAATCAGGAGATGATTTTTACTCCTTGGAAGAACTGGAGCAATTGGAAGATGAGTCAATGGCCCTGATTGTCAAGAGATTCTCCAATGTCAGATTCAAGAGGAATGAAATGTTAACTCAACAAATCAAAGACCTTGAGAAAGAGGTTAATGATTTAAGACTTGTGCACATTAATCAAGACAAATTAAAAGAACAAGTATCTTTGCTAGAGAATAGAGTTGACTGTTATAGACAACTCAAAACTATTCTCAAAGACAAGATCACCGGTCTTGAGACTAAGGTCAAAGCTTACTTTAATTCTTGCTCTAAGGCTAAAGAGTTCTACAATAAGCAAGCTATTAATCAAACATCTGGAGTAGGTTATGATTACAATGTTGCTATTGTAGAATTAGGCATAAACTCCCCTCCTCATATTTGTGCTAAAGGTAGGGAAGTACCATATGTGCTTAAGGGTGTTGATAAAGCCCTCTATAAAAAATCAATTGCTGAACTATTTGATGAGACCTCCTTTATTATTCAAGAAGAAATACGTGCTGAAGATCTTGCTAATAAGAAGGTTGTTTCCAAGTCAAGTTTGTCGAAAGTTCCAGTCAAAGTTGTGAAAGTAACTAAGACTAACTCAGACACACCTGAGTTGGATAACAATAATGCCATGCCTACCATGCATAATTTGCCTATTGATAATTCCTTTCATAAAGAATGTGGTGTTCCTAATTGCATGTCTTGTGCTTTTAATTTGATGGTTGCTTATTTTAATGGTAAGCACGTTTCTAGTGATAAGACTACTCCTCGTCAGCATGTGAATAATAAGAAGCATAATAGGTCTAAGACTGCTAGTCATCCTAAAGCTAGAAAGGAGACATTTGTGCCTAAGCCTAAACAGAAATTTGTCAAGCCTGTTTTCAAGGTCAAATGTCCAGTCGTTGAGAAAGTTGAGAACATAAAAGTTAAGAATGTTGTTTTGCCTGATAAAGACCAATTTTACAAGTATGCCGGACCCAGCCAAGTTTGGGTTCCGAAGAAGGTCTAATCCATTTGTATTGCAGGGCATTAAACAGGTGGAACCGGTAGTGTGGATTCTTGACAGCGGATTGTCAAGACATATGACCGGAGATAGAGCCCTGCTATCAAATGTGGTTGAGAAAGCTGGCCCGGTGGTTACCTTTGGAGATAACAGCAAAGGTTTAACTGAGGGATATGGCTGTTTGCAAGCTGGTAATATTATCATTGAAAATGTGTATGTTGTGCAAGGACTTGAATACAATCTGCTTAGTATTATTCAGTTCTGTGACAATGACTACAATGTTTTATTCGACAAGCTGAAGTGTCAGATTCTGCACAAGAAAAGTGAAAAACCCTCCTTGATGGGAATCCGGAAAGGAAATCTGTTCGTAGCTGACAAAAACTCTGGAAGCAATCCTGAAGTCAATTGTTTCTATGCAAAGGCATCTTCAGATGAGAGTTGGCTACAATTATTTCTATGCAAAGGCATCTTCAGATGAGAGTTGGCTACAATTGTTTCTATGCAAAGGCATCTTCAGATGAGAGTTGGCTATGGCACAAGAGACTTTCCCATCTCAATTTCAAATCAATGAATTCTCTTTTCAAGAGAGAACTGGTCAGAGGTCTGCCTCAGCTGGAATTCTCCCCAGAAGGACTGTGTAAGGCTTTCCAGAAAGGAAAGTCAAAGAAAGCAAGTCACAGAGGCACTGACACATCCTCCATAACTGGTGTTCTTCAATTATTGCACATGGATTTGTTTGGACCAGTTAATGTTCTTTCGATGTCAAAGAAGTGTTACTGTCTTGTGATAGTTGATGACTATTCCAAGTATACGTGGGTTTTATTCCTTCACTCTAAGGATGAAACACCACAAGTTGTGATTGATCATATCAAGTTGATATAGTTAGATTCTAATGTCCCTGTTAGAGCAATAAGGTCAGATAATGGAACATAATTCAAGAATTCACTTCTCAATGGATTCTGTACAGACAAAGGGATTACCAGACAATTTTCAGATCCTAGAACCCCTCAGCAAAATGGAGTGGTAGAAAGGAAGAATCGCACATTGATTGAAGCTGCAAGAACTATGTTAAGTGAATCAGGTCTTCCAATATACTTTTGGGCTGAAGCTGTCAATACTGCATGTTATACTCAGAATCGAACTCTAATCAACAAAGACTTCATGAAGACTCCTTATGAGATTATGAATGAACAGAAACCTTCTATCAAATACTTTCATGTATTTGGTGCCAGATGCTTCGTGCTCAAGGATGGAGATGATTGTCGTGGTAAATTCGAGGCAAAGGCATATGAGGGTATTTTTGTTGGATATGGAAGAAGATCATACAGGGTGTATATCATTGATCAACACAAAGTAACTGAAAGTGTCAATGTTAGATTTGATGACACTAAACTCCCTAGTATCCAAACTGAAGATCCTTCTGAGAAAATGAAGTTTGATGATATGTCAGATTCAGAATCAGAACATGATCAAGAACCTGAGGTTGTTGCTGGTGAAGAACCTGTTAATCATGATGATACTCAAGGTAATGGTGATGGAAACATTGGCAACGGACGAAGAATCATCAAGTCAACCTGGCAACAACTCAGGGGCAGATGCTGAAGGATCAACTAGTAGGCCACAACATCCCAATGAATTTCAAGGCGAATCATCAAGATCAAATCTTCCAAGACAGACTGTCTGGAATAAAGCTCATCCTTTTGAATTGATTATTGGTGATCCAGATGTTGGAGTCAGAACTAGACGTGTTACTCAAAATGAATGTCTGTTCTCAGGATTTCTTTCTAAGATGGAACCTAAGAAGATTGAAGAAGCACTAACAGATCCATATTCGGTGATTGCTATGCAAGATGAACTCAATCAGTTTAAACATCAACAAGTCTGGAAACTGGTACCTAGACCTACACACAAGAAAGCTGTTGATACTCGGTGGGTAATCAGGAATAAACTAGATGAAGATGGCGTGGTTATAAGAAATAAAGCAAGACTGGTAGCTAAAGGGTATTCTCAAGCTGAAGGCATTGATTATGATGAAACCTATGCTCCAGTGGCTAGACTAGAGGCCATCAGGATATGTCTGGCATTCACAGCATTCTCGAACTTTAAAGTTTATCAAATGGATGTCAAGAGTGCCTTTCTGAATGGAAAGCTGGATGAAAAGGTGTATGTAGAGCAACCTCCTGGTTTTGAAGATCCAGATCATTTGGATTTTGTCTACTTTTTTTTCAAGGCTATCTATGATCTCAAACAGTCTCCGAGAAAATGGTATGACACTCTCTTTGAATTTCTTATTGAAAATAGCTTTATTAGAGGTGTCATAGACAAAACTCTCTTTTCTAAAAAGCATAAGAATGATACTATATTAGTCCAAGTCTATGTAGATGATATAATATTTGGGTCTACTAATGATAATCTCTGTAAGAGATTTGCTAAGTTAATGTACAGCAAATTTGAAATGAGCATGATGGGAGAGCTGAAGTTCTTTCTTGGATTACAAGTAAATCAAAGGTTAGATGGAACTTTTATTTGTCAATCCAAGTATCTCAAGGAACTCCTCAAAAAGTACAATCTAGAGGATTCTGCATCAGCAAGGACTCCATCAACTACAGTTGTCATGCTTGGACCATGTGAAAACTCCATTAATGTAGATGTCACAAGCTACAGAGGTATGATTGGCTCGTTACTCTATCTTACTGCAAGTAGACTAGATATTATGTATGCTACATGCTTATGTGCAAGGTTCCAAGCGGATCCTAGAGATATTCATCTCGTTGCTGTTAAACGAATCTTGAGATATCTTAAGGGAACACCAAATCTAGGTATTTGGTACCCTAAAGAATCTGGTTTTAACCTTGTTGGATATACAGATTCAGATTACGCAGGAAGTGTTGTTGATAGGAAAAGCACCTCAGGGAGTTATCAATTCCTAGGTAGCAGACTAGTCTCATGGTACAACAAGAAACATCAAACAGTTTCCAATTCAACGGTCGAGGCTGAATATATTACTGCTGGAAGCTGCTGTGCTCAGATTTTGTGGATTAGGAATCATCTACGGGACTATGGCTCTGTATTGAACAAAATCCCTATTCTATGTGACAATACAAGTGCAATAGCCATCACCAACAACCCTGTGCAGCACACAAGGACCAAGCACATTGACATCATGTATCATTTTATTAGAGAGCTCGTCATGAATGGTATTGTTGAACTATTTTTTGTTCCAACAGAAGAACAAATAACAGATATTTTAACTAAACCACTTGATGAATCCACATTTACCAGATTAGTTGGTAAATTGGGTATGTTGAATAGCTTTAGTGATTAAACTAGTTAATATCTGAGATATGTTCTTGAATGAATTTACAAATGAATTTTTCATGAATAAAAAATTCATTTGCAAATTTATTTTATCATATTTATCATTTTTCTTGCTTATTCCTATGTAAGTTTTATTATTTTATCTTCTTTTTTATTCTACTTGTTAATTTTAATATCTCAGAATATTTTATTTTCTCTAAAAATATTTTTCTATGAATTTTATTTGCTAAAATTCAACTCTGTTTTTTGAATAAAATATAATTATTTCTAAATATTTTAATTTTGTAAATATATTATGTACGTGTAAATTCTGTTTAATTTGTTTTATAACTGGAATGACAATCGACAAGACTATTGTAATTGTCTAGCTGAAAGTCATTCTAGTTTAAATGTGTTTAAGTTAAATTTTCAGTATAGTTTTATACTGGCAAGACAATCGGTATGACTATCAATAGTCTTTCTAGTTATAAAACTTATATCATATATGTATTTCTTTTTATTTTGTACTAGAATGACAATCGGTATGACTATCGATTGTTTTTCTAGTTTATTCGATTATAATTCATGATATTTTATACTGGTATGACAATCGGTATGACTATCAGATTGTCATACCAGTTAGTTTTTGTTTATTTTATATATTTAACCATTTTCCTGGTATGACAATCGGTATGACAATCCCGGATTGTCATACCAGTTGTAGTACTTAGGTTATTGTGTGTATTATTTTAAAATCATTTCAACACAGCTCCTCATTTTCTTCTAACCGCTGTTTTCTCTCTCTCTCTCTCTCTCTCTCTCTCTCTCTCTCTCTCTCTCTCTCTCTCTTCGATTATCCAACAGTCACCATTGTTCCTCTTGCTCGAGTTTTTACTCAGCACACTTAACTGTTATATATACATATACGTGTGTATACATACAGGGAGGAGTGCTGCCAATTTTTTTTTAATATTTCAGTTCGTTTTTTTTCCTTTCTTTCTCAAATCAATTTTTTTTGGGTATTTCAATTTGGTTTTGTGTCTTGTAAGTTTGCAAATATGATTTTGTGTGTTAAGAACATTAACGAGATACATTTCTTTCTAAATTTTTCGGATATAATTGATTTAATTCAAATTATTAATTTTTTTAATTCGATTTTTCTTAATTTAATTCTTAAAAGTCTGTAAGTGTGTGTTTTATTATATTTTTAATGGCTCTCAATTTCCAAATTATCTCGCATAATCATGTTGGTTATTTTAATCCAGAAAAGTGTGATGTGGAAAAATTTAAGCCATGGATTAGATTTTTAAATGACCATTCGATTGTTAGCTCTGCTATTAAATCAAATGTGCTATTAAATATCGATCTGCTTAGACTGATTTGCACAACCTCTAATGTGGCCGATGATTCTAAATCTTTTTCATTCACCGTGGCAAACACACAGTATATAGTTGATGTCAATCGAGCGTTAAATTTTCCAATGGACAATTTCTGTAATTTACCCTCTGAAAATGAGATTTCAAAATTTTTCCATGCCATTCACTATCAGGGGGTGATTAATTTAACCAAGCTGTCTAAATCCAATTTGGTTTCTGAATGGAATATTTTCTTCGATACACTTTCCAAAGTGTTTGCCAACTGCACTAAATCCAACTTTCACAACATCACTTCCACTCTGCAGTATATTGGTCTTGCGGTTGTTTTCAATCAAAGGATCAATTTTGGCAAACTACTTTTACCCATTCTTCTGAGATGTCTCACTATAGCTTTGCGTGATCATTCTACGAATCATAGGGTTTCGTGCTACTATGCTCGTTTTCTTATGCTTATAGCTGAACATCTTCTCACACCTGAGCATAAGGCTCTTTTTGCTAACTCATCATGAGCTGAACCCCCTCTGGTAAGCAAAAAGATCTATACACGCCAAGACACTACCTTCAAATTCATGCAAGTTCCAGTACTTATATCTGCTTTCATGGCCACTTTCATTCCTTTACCAATTTTCAATCTTCCCGGTCATGAACAGCAAGCTCAACCTCCAGTGGTTCAAGCCACCCAGGCACAAACATCTGATGCTCTTCCACTGCAGCTAATAATTCCTCACTCTCAAACTATTCCTACTTCTGTTGAAAGACCCCCAGTGGTTGATAGGGCTGACCATGAAGTTGTAGAACCGCAGCTTCAATCCCAGGTCATAGAGCCAAACACAGAGTCACAACCTGTCTCAAACTCTCCCCCACTGTCGAAATGTTATCGAGAAGGTTATTAGGAAGTAGTGTGTTATTGGATGTGAATGAACCCTCAGCTCTACCTCCTCCTAAGAAAAGAAGAACATTTACTGAGGCATCTGAAAGCCCATCCTTGTCCTCCCAATAGGACATGGACTTTGAAATGGCCACTGAACAGTTACTAGAGACATTCTCTCAACAAGATGAATCCATTGAAATTCGCCATAGGGCCATGGCATCTTGTACTGAGTCAAGCACACTTCCATTACTTACAATGGAAGCATACATACCAATAGATGATGCTCAGGACACAGAGAGAGGAGTGCACATTGAGTCGGTTACAGTGCCTGCCATAGTTATGGCAGAAGAGCAGTCACATGCTTCAGAGGCAAAATCTGACTCTCAGCCACCTCTAATAGAGTCATTTTCTCCCCTCCCAGATCCAACACCTCTGGCTCCCTCACGGGATTCTCCACTCGCAGATTTATCTGGAGAAAGTGGAGGGCAACTCGGTCAATCTATCCCTGAAGCAATTCAGACATCTATTTCACATGAAAAGATAGATTTGACTGAGGATCGGGACTCGCGAATTCCCATTGCACCACCACTGACCTCTCTTGAAGAGGCTAGGGTGATTTCAATTGCAGGTACAGAAGACCAGCAACAGGATGGCTCCTCACGGGCACTTATATTGAGAGAAACACAAGCACGTGAGTTGAGTGAACCAAACAGGAGAAATATTCAGGTGAGCGCACACACAGACACTGAAAATCTGTTAGCTCAAATTGTTGCTATAAAAGAACAACTTGCTAAAAGTCAGGCCGAGGCTCAAACATTCAAAGCACAAGTGGTTGAACGGTCTTCTTCTTCCACCTCTGTCAATAATCAGCTGGCATTCATTAGAAATGATATCTCAGATTTCAAGACCACTGTGATACCAAAGCTTAATTCCATTCAGGAATCTCCAACTTTATCAGCCGACGATATTGCAAACTTCTGCTCTCTCCATACTAGAATGAATTCTCTTGAAGACCTGGTTGAAATGAATCATTCACTGGACTCTTCCAGATTCGTGAAGATAGAAAAGGGCATGGAACATCTCAATGAAGGGATGAAGCACTTGTATTTCATGATAAAAAATTCTCACTGCCCTAATGAAGAACAAAGGACTTTCTTTGAAGGGCCGTCTGGTGGAGGCTCAGGCTCTGGAAGTAATGGAGGTCATGGAGGGTCTAAAGGAAAATTTGTAGAGGATTCCTCAACTAAGGGGGAGAAGCAAGGGAGAAGTGAAAAGGGTAAAGAAAAAGATTCTTCTGCTGGAGAGACAAAGAAGGCTGATGATGTCTACTATAGTGGAGAACAAGATGACTTTGATATTTTTGACATTCCCACTGAACCAGTCTTGGAAGATAAAGATGGTTTCTTTGAAGCTGAGGAGGAAAGTAATTTTGAAGACTGGGAAGAGGAAGCACCAGTGGATCCTATTTTTGAGAAAGAGTTCCAGCAGCAGCAGTCAGAGTTGAAGAGAAAAGAAGCTGAACTTAAAAAGATATCTCACATCATTAACATGAGGAAAGACATCCAACGAACAGAAACTCTTGAAAAGCAACGTCTTCATGACATTAAAGCTAAAGAAAGAAGAAGAGATGTCAAACTGAAGATTGGTGAAAAATGGGATGAAGCAAGAAGAGTTATTGATATACCTCAACTGAGTACAAACAATGATAGGGAGTTTCTACCTCTTCTCGACAGGCTGGAAATTTCTAATCCAAACAATGACGTGTACATGAGTGCTATCAAGACTGAAATCTCAAGGATCACAGCTGCTTTTGACAGATCTCTAAATGAAATGAGCATATTTATATATTGTCAGAGTGAAGGATCTTTCAAGGTATCACTTCATTTGTTTGAGAATCGTTCTTTATCAGAGATTTGGATTCTTCTCAACAAAGTCAAAAGAAGCTCAGAATTGAATGAAGTCCTTCGTGAAAGGCTAAAAGAGTTTGCTAATACGGCTAGTCCTCAAGTGGTCAACTTGCCCTTTTAAGTAAGATTCTTTAAGTCGGGCTGTCTTCAAATCTGCCAGCTCGATTCACAATCTCTTAAAGACTACTGTGCTAAGCATCTTGTCTGGATGGAACATCACTTAAGAACTGCTGGATACTCATCTGAGTTGAAAACTAAAGCTGCTAATCTGATTCAAGCTTATTGTGAAAATAACATTAAAAGGTATAATCAGTTTAAGAATAAGCTGAAGTCAGTTGGAGTTCAACCAGTTAGACCAGCCAGCTTCACTTCAGAAAAGGATCATGTCTTTGACAAGGAGCTACTTCAAGATTTGGAAGAAGGTTAATTCGGAAGGGAAGACAACTGAATTCAATTAGCTCAAGTTAATGTAATATTCTTAGAGCTTTATGAATCAAGATAGACAAATGTAGTCATATGTTCAGTCTAGAGGAACATCTATCTTGTATTCACTTGTAAATTTCTTTTAGAATCTGGAACATGTTAAATATAATCCAGAACTTTTCTGCTATTTACTTTGCATTACTGTTTATATCTTTTTCTTATTTGTTAGTTGAGTTATCCTCTAGGTATTTGTTGTTATTGTCTAACAAACAAATAGGGGGAGATTGAAAGGCATATGTCATAGCCTATTTGTTTATTCGAGGATTTAACTCAACTCAAATAAGGATGTAACAAGTAAATAGTGGTTCTATTGTCAAAGAGATCTCACTAAGTAACATATGTGTTAGGTCATACACAAACTGTAGAGGGGGGTGAATACAGTGTATAGCACAATTAAATCGAACTTTAATAACTCAAGTAACAAAAAATAACCTTTATTCAAAACAATAAACTCTGTTATAGTATGGAACTGTCCTCTCTCAGTGATGAACAAATATCACGAGAGCTGTTAGGGTTACAATGAATAATCTTCTCGATAATAATAACACTTATAGTATAAACCCTATGTCTGTGTTTATATACTACACAGTTACAAGATAATTGCTAATTGATATAGAATATAATTCTGCTTCCTAAAATATATCAATCAGATATCTTTTCTTCCAAGTATTCTATTCTTCATAGAATTCCTTCTTCATGCATATCTCTTCTGATGTTTGTCTCGATCTTCTCTTCCTGTAAATAAGCTGCCTTCCTTATCTGAACGTTTCCTTTAAGTCCTGATATTATCTTCTGATAAATATCTCCTGAACCTTAAGTACTGACAACTTAAGTTCTGACTTCAGTATAAGTGCTGATTTCAGTTTAGTACTGATTTGTCCTGTTTAAGTAAGATCTGAAAACTAAACATAAATCATATTAGACATGACATTATCAAATATATCTAAAAATCTCCCCCAACTTGTAAATTAGCATAATATACAAGTTAACAGATATTTGATGATGTCAAAAACATTAAGTATAAATGCATGTGAATTTGACTAAATAACTACAACTTACAGTCCTTAAAGCTTTACCAACTTTAACTTCTGATAACAACTTCAGTCTGCATTCATATTGGAATTTGAGCAGTTGTAGATCTTGACTTGGCTTCTTCTTCTGATCTCTCTGATGTCAGGAGTTGTTCTGAGATAATTCTTTAACAAACATCTCTCAGCATATCTGAGTTCATCAATCATCCTCCTTTTAGCATCTTTAAGTTCTGCAGGATCTTCACCAGTTTGAAAGATTGCAGCCCTGAGATAATTAATTTTAGCTTTCTTTATGTCCTGATCCAGTCTGATCAAATACGCCTTGTCAGACTCAAGATTGAATTCCACAGCCCTGTAACCCAGAAAGGTAGTTATAATCTTAGCAGAGTTAGGCTTCATCTCAACAATATCACCCTTGTGATCTCTGTACTTTGGAAGATATGTGCTGTCAGACTTAACAGAATAAAGCCTTTTTTGTCTCTGAATCTGACTCTTCAAATAGTTTGCAGCACTTTCTGTTATTTTGTCATTCACTTGAAGTAAGAATAATACATGTTCCAATTCTTCATAATACTTCAGTGGAATGGCATTTTCCCTTATATGATAAACCCTACCATATGTCATGAAGTACAACAAGATGTGTTCTTTCAAGTAGGTATGGTAAACCATCTGTACAGATTCTAGTTGATTCAATCTTTCAGGAGTTGCTCCAATACCTGATTCACTTAAGGAAGTTGGATCATTGGTTGCGTTTTGTATTCTTCTTTCATCAGCACTTCCCAATACAATTTTATCTCTTGCTTCCTTTCCAGTAACCACTGTTGCTTCAAAACCACTTGCATCAGTCTTCAAAGGTTGAGTCTGTTTGGCTTTGGTGAATCCTGGTAGGAGTATCTTTGAAAGTTTAACATGAACAATGTCAGAGGTTTCCTTTGTTTTATCTTCTGATATCAAGTTAACTTGTGCTATGTTAGAGGTTACTTGCTTCTTTGAAATATCAGAACTAACTCTATCTTTACTCTGAACAACTTGATCCATGTTAGAGGTTGTCTTAGAAATTTTTCTTGAAGTCAGAGCAAGATCAGCATCTTCAACAGTAATTCCTTCATCCACAGAAAGCACATAAACCTTGATAGGTTCACCAACTTTCTCTTTGCCCTTAGACCTTGGATCTATCTGTAATTGTGATTTAGCCTTGGTTGCTTCAAGATTTGTTCTTTCTTTTATCACAATGCCTTTGACTTTTGGAAGTTTCTTTTTACCAACAGAAGCTTCAGATTTAGATTTGACTTTTTCTGACTTAAGTCTAGCTTCTTCTTCCATCAAACTTTCCAAGTCCATTCCTGGATTCTCCTTTAGAAATAACTGTCTTGATAATTCTTCATCAAGATCCAAAAGTTCATCAGAACTTTTCCTTTTACCAGTAGCAGAAGTAATTCTTTTTCCAGCATCAGAACTTGTCCTGTGACTTGTAATTTCAGCTCTTCTTGATGAGAAACTTCTACCTTGACCATGACCTCCACCCATTCCAGAGTTTCCCTGATCATCTTTTTCATCATCCTTCCCCTTCAGTGTCTGATCAGTTTTGCATTTGGACTTAATTACTTTCTCCCTCTTTTTGGCATCAGCAGGTAAGAGAAGAGAGACAAGCAATTCCACTGAGGCTTGGATTTCATCGAGTTGAGATTACTGAGAAGCTTGATTTTGCAAAATATCATCAATCTGAGACTGTTGCTTCTCTTGGGTCTTCTCAATATAAGCAACTCTGTCAAAGGTAGGTTTAAAGAAACTTTTCTTTTCAAGTTTCTTAACTGTTTCTTGCTTGAGCAATTCTTCCTGAATTTTATGTAACTCTGCATGAGTTTTTGAATGGAGACCTTGAAGATGTCTAGTACTCAATGCAGTGACTCGAAGCTGTGTCTTGAAATCATCATTAATTACCATCTGATCAGCTTTGTCCAAGTGCTCAGCAAGAATCTTTTTAGATGGAACAAAGGTAACTGAGTTCCATTCCTTAGTCCACTCCTGTCCTCTAGGAGTTTCACTCCAAGGTACTGGTGCTTCTCCTCGTACAAACTTCTTGACTAGTTTTGATTTAGAAACAGTTTGTGGAGGGGCATGTCCGGAAGGACCAGCTTCATCAACATCTGCAGTTGGAGCAGCATCACCAGTATCATCAGCATTTGCAGCATCAGAACTTACAGAATCAGCATCTTCTGATAAAACAACAGTATGAGAAGCAATCGAGGCTTTAGCATCATCCTCTAAGTGCTGATCTAGTTCCAAGTTCTGATCAACAGCCATATCCTGATGCTCACCTATATTCTGATCATCAATATCTAGATGCAGAGAAGGTATGGTAGATTTTTCTGGAGTTTGAGTAGCATCAGTAACAGGTGTTGTTGATGGATTAATTGTTGCTGAAGCTTCTAAGTAGAGAACCTCAGGCACAACCAGGTTTTGAATATCAATTTCAGCACTTGTGCCTGGGTCTACAGGAGATACAGTTTCATGTACAGAAGACACAGATGGTGTGTTTGCCTTGTCTGTAGCAGCTTCCTGAGGTGGGGACAATGAAGTAGGAGATGCAGTAGCTTCAGCAAATTCTGGTTCTTTTGAGATCAGAGATTCCTGAACTCCTTCCTTAGCTGCTGCTTCCTCATTATCTGAAGCTGGCCTTTTAGCTCTCTGTTTCTTGTATCTCTTTGAAGGTGGGGATTCCTTGGGAGGTTCAACAGAAGTCATTCTTCTAAGCCTTTTGAGAAGCTTAGATCCCCCAATTCCAGAATCCTTCTGAGAAGGAACCTTCTCAGCTTCTGTAACAACAGGTTCTGATACAGAAACCTGTTCCTCACTATCAGACTCATCTCTCAGAACAATCCTCCTTCTCTTCTGTGGTGTCTGAGGAACAGTCTTTGTCCTCTTGGGCTTGGAAGATGAAGGCTTCACAGTAGGTGCTGATGATGAAGGTTGAGCTATCTGTGAAGGTTTGAGATGTGTTCTGATAGAGGATTGAGGTATAGATGTATGAGTGGTATGTTCTGATGGTTGTTGTGGTGTTTGGGATGTGGTGGGAGGTTGTACATCAGGATAAACAGATCTATATATTTGAGGATCAGCATTTACCAGGATCTGTTTTACAGACTGAGGAATCTGTAAAGGTCTAACCACCGTTTTCTTAAGGTCATCATTTACCAAGTCATTAAAAGCCCGTTTTGTAAGTTTAAAAGGTGGAACTAAAGAACTGGCTAGTTGAGGGTCATCAGCACATCAAAAGGTATATATAAGCTGACAGAATCTAGCAAAGTAAACTACATTTCTATCCTCTGTCATCCTATCCCCTATAAAACCTAGCACAAGACTTGCAAAATCAAAATGAGTTTGGTTAATAATAGCATACTCGATGTGCTGACTCATTATTGGAATGGCATCAAAGTTGGAACACTTATTGCCGAATGCTTTAGTGATGCAGTCGAAGAAAAAGCTCCATTCCTTTCTGATATGTGCTCATTTCAACTGTCCAAGCTTGGCCAAACTCTTCTCATAGCCCAAACTGGCCATGAGCTGCTGTAGTGCTGGTTCATCCGGTGTTGAGAAAATGCAGCCTTCTGGTAAATGTAAAGCCTTTCGAACTGTTCCAGGAGTTACCACATGTTCTGAATCATCCACTTCAAAAACAATGCTAGGAGAACCATTAGCACCACCATTATCAAAATGCCCAGTCCGCCAAAACGTCAGAACTTGTTGGCTTGACAAGACTGAAGGCTAGGTCAATGCATACCCAATTTCACTATGTGCAAGAAGATCTTGCACAAAATGCAACTCAGACGGAGCTTCAGCATGATTTAGAATTGTAGCATAGTTGTTGGGAACGAACTTAGCTCCATCGATGATCAAATCCTTAGGTGCCATGAGAAAAATTGAAAATTAAGATTGCTTGTAAGGTGTTTGATAAAATGTCTGTATGAAAAACCAATGTCAGGAAATGAGAGAGAGTAAAAGCAAAGAAAGAGAGATAAACTGTAAAAGTAAATAAAAGATTGTATAATCTTCTCTCTCTCTTACTTATACTTGGTTTAAAAAAAATAACCATTAGACACCTGTCAGACATGCAGCAATAATGAATAGTTAATGGGCACGGGAAAACAGTAATCATTACTTATCACATGCAGTTTTTCAAGGAAAAACTGTTCCACTTACCCAGTAATCCCATTAATTGAAGTAAGTCAGTTTTAATTCAAAATTTAAATTGTTCGCACTCATTTAATTATTTTTACTGCAAAATCAATATTCTGAAAAAAAAATCAAGTGTGAGAATGACGAAAAAAACAAGTAAACAAGTACTGATATTTTAAAATCAGAACTTAATTTAAATTAATAATTAAAATGGTCATCAGAATATGGATATATCAGGATTTAACAGTGCAGAAAAATTGTAAACATCTCAGAAACAGAATCTTGCAAAAATAAGAAATTCCATTAATATATTTAGAGAATACATCCATGAAATTGAAATTACATCAGAGCATTACAAGATTGTCCTAAGCTTCTAAACCTAACATCAACAGCTTTTGTTCGTGACTAAGAAGCCGGACAAAGCTGACGATGAAGAAAAACAGGAAGAAGAAAACAAATTATTTCTTTTTCCGACTCTCTATAAAAAGAATAGCGAGTCAAATGATTCACTCTTGTTGGCGGAGAACTTCCAGCCTTTCTTCTTCCAATCGCTCCAGATGGTGATGGTAGTCCATGTAAAAGAACAGGAGGTGTGTGAGAACCTCCTGGGGAACCGAGTCCCAAATCTCATCAGGAATGATAGTTACGTGCCATTCCTGGTGCCAACCCTCACAGCTCAGCTTCATGTTGAAGGTCTCATAGTTCAAAAATATATTGTAGTTGACCATGTTTGTGTTGGTATGAAGGAAAGAAGAGTGAGTATGTGAGAAAAGAAATGATGTGTAGACTGATTTGAGGTGTTGGTTTATATAGGCAAGAGAATGTCAGAAGACGCAAGGAAATTTAATGCTGACAGGTAGAAATAATTCTACCTCGTCTCCCTAGACTGAGAAGAAGAAAAACAGTCATTGGAAAAGTAAAACAGGGTTTAATGCGCACAACAAACAAGTAAAAAAATTGTTGTGCATGTACGTGTTCTACTAACCCTAATTGTATTGACTGTTAATATCTTACCCGTTCATATTCTGAGTAAAAATAGGACTGTTTCAGATTTTAACCACAAATAAGTCAAGTAGAGGATCAGAATTTAATAACAGCACTTAGACTTATATCAGAACTTAACAGTCATCAGAACATGATTTCTTAACTCGAAAAATGAATGCCTATCTTTGTGATTTTTCACACAAATTCTGAGTTCGGTTCTTCAGAACTTATTAATCGGAACTTCCATCAGAACTGTCCTCAGAATTTATGCAATCTGACACATAAACTGTTCATCTAAAACAACATTTATCACCACAGTAATTTTCATTATTCATATGGAGTGTAAGTGTGTGCATTACGCAAAATATCAGAAAAAGAGTAAGGTCTGATTCACTTCAGTACATCTTAGAAATAAGGCATAACTAAAACTTTACTTAAAATCTGTCATTATTCTGAAGCCTACTATTGAATGAGTTCATGCATGAGTCCCCCTCAACTGTTTTGTGCTTATTTTATGCATCTTTTGAAATTCCATTTTACAGTGGCTTCTCAGTGTAAGTGAGTCACGACTGCATATCAGAATTTATGCTATTAACAGAGTATTTCTCCAGTAATCATAGAGTGTGAAAAGTCACCAAGAAAAATAATTATTTGCTTTTCTGATGCATATCACTTAATACCAGTAATGCACTTGGGTCGTCCCTTCCACATTTTTTTTTGATAAGTGAGGTTTATCAGCACTTAGTACATTCAACAGATTTACTAACATCAGAACTTAACAGATGAGAAGCATTCTTCTAGTTTTCGACTTAGTAATAAGATAGAATAAGTAAACTTAACTAAGCGCAATATCAGAATTTGCTTGTGTCAATGAATTTCCACATAAATAACTACTTCTAATATGGGATCTCTAGTATATTGAAGACTACTAGGTCAGCATCTAGCACAGTTATCCTCATAGGATTGAATAGGCACATAAACAGTCATATCACTATCATAGTTTTAGAAATACACATCAGACAACAATCAGTACTTAGGCAATTTTCAATTAAGCACAGAATACACAAAGAGAGTAATTTCTGTAAATACTGATCATAAAGTCTGATGCATCAGAACAAAAACTAAGCAGATTTAGAGAAAGAACCTGAAACCATTCCAAGTTCATTTACCAATCTTGTAAAAGTAGCTTCACACAGTGGTTTTGTGAAGATATCTGCTAGTTGTTGATCTGTTGGAACAAAATGCAATTCCACTGTACCTTCATCCACATGTTCCCTTATGAAGTGGTACCTAATGCTGATGTGCTTTTTCATTGAGTGTTGAACTGGATTACCTGTCACAGCAATAGCACTTTGATTATCACAGTAAATAGGGATTTTAAAATATGTTAACCCATAATCCAGTAACTGATTCTTCATCCAAAGAATCTGTGCACAACAGCTTCCTGCAGCAATGTACTCTGCTTCTACAGTTGATGTGGAAATTGACTTTTGTTTCTTACTAAACCAAGAAACCAATCTGCCTCCAAGAAATTGGTAGCTTCCACTTGTGCTTTTCCTGTCAATTTTGCAACCTGCAAAATCTGCATCTGAGTAACCTATTGGTTTAAAATCTGATTCTCTGGGATACCACAATCCCAGATCAGCTGTTCCTTTAAGATACTTAAAAATTCTTTTCACAGCTGTTAAGTGAGGTTCTCTTGGATCTGCTTGAAATCTTGTACAAAGACAGGTAGCATACATGATATCAGGTCTACTAGCAGTTAGATAGAGTAGAGAGCCAATCATACCTCTATAATCAGTAATATCTACTGATTGACCAGTATCCTTATCCAGTTTTGTTACAGTGGCCATGGGAGTGGATGCACTTGAACAATCTTGCATTCCAATTTTCTTCAGCAAATTTGTGGTGTACTTGGTTTGACAAATAAAAGTACCTTCTTTATTCTGCTTGACTTGAAGGCCCAGAAAATAGCTAAGTTCCCCCATCATACTCATTTGATATCTTGACTGCATAAGTTTGGCAAACTTCTTGCAAAGTCTGTCATTTGTAGAACCAAAGATGATATCATCAACATATATCTGAACCAGAAGTAAGTCCTTTTCATGGTTGAGGTAGAACAGTGTTTTGTCTATAGTTCCTCTGTTAAATCCACTTTCCAGAAGAAACTGAGCTAATGTCTCATACCATGCTTTTGGAGCTTGCTTAAGGCCATAAAGTGCTTTATCAAGCCTGTAGACATGATTAGGATATTTGGGATCTACAAAGCCTGGAGGTTGTTCAACATATACTTCCTCCTCCAATTCTCCATTGAGAAAAGCACTTTTCACATCCATTTGAAAGACAGTAAACTTTTTGTGAGCAGCATAACCCAAAAATATCCTTATGGCTTCCAATCTAGCAACTGGTGTAAATGTTTCATCATAATCAATTCCCTCATGTTGAGAATATCCTTTTGCAACCAACGTTGCCTTATTCCTTGTAATTATGCCATCACTATCAGTTTTGTTTCTGAATACCCACTTTGTACCAACAACAGATCTGTTCTTTGGTCTTGGCACTAGGGTCCAGACTTTATTTCTTTCAAATTCATTTAACTCTTCCTGCATTGCTTGCACCCAATCAGCATCTTGAAGAGCTTCTTCCACTTTCTTTGGTTCAGTCTGAGAAATAAAAGAATTGTAAAGACATTCACTTGAAGTAGCTGTTCTAGTTCTGACACCTGCATCATGATTTCTAATTATTAAGTCAGGTGTATGTGATTGAGTCCACTTCCTTGCAGATGGAAGGTTTTCTCTAGAACTGGATGCTCCCCCGTGATCCATGCTATCTTCATCAACATTTAATGATGGTCCCCCTGAAACTATGCTCTCTGAGTTGGATTCTTCAGAATTTAAGTTTTCAGAATTATCAGAACTTGGCTTATCAGAGCTTGATGAATCAGAACTTGAAGAGCCAAATGTATGTTCTGATGCTTCTTGAGATGTGGTTGTATCTTGAGTATGCTCCCCCTGCATAGGTGCATCTTCCTTTGGCGTAGTCACCACAGTTTCAATAACATCAGAGTTTAATCCATCAGAGTTTGCAGTATCAGGATTTAGATTGTCAGGATTTTCAGTATCAGAATTTAAGTCTTCATTTTCAAATCTCAGCTGATCATGATCATTGAAATCTTCAAGTCCAGTAATATTCTTATCATCAAAAGAGACATTGATAGATTCCATGACCACTCTTGTTCTTAAGTTATAGACTCTGAAGGCTTTTGTGGAAAGTGGATATCCAACAAAGATGCCTTCATCAGCTTTTAGATCAAATTTGGATAGCTGTTCAGGATGAGTCTTAAGAACAAAACACTTGCATCCAAATACGTGAAAATACTTCAGATTTGGCTTCTTTTTCTTCACCATTTCATATGGTGTCTTTCCATGCTTGTTAATTAGTGTTGCATTCTTGAAAGGCATATGTCATAGCCTAATTGTTTATTCGAGGATTTAACTCAACTCAAATAAGGATGTAACAAGTAAATAGTGGTTCTATCGTCAGAGAGATCTCTCAAAGTAACATATGTCAAAGGATTAAGTAACATTGTTCATCTACAGACTTGAGGACTTAATTCACTGGAAGAAGCTCAAGAAATTGATCAAGCCTCAGTGATATAAATCAAGATTGTGGATTTAATCAAGTGACAGAGATCTTGTCAGGGTATCAATTAATTACAGGGATTTAATCTAAAGAAAATCAAGACATGAAGAAACATCACAGAAGTTAGTCATTCATGAACCAAACAGTACATCGAGTGTCAACATTGAAGTGGTGAAATGGATTCATAAGTTTCAGTGATTTTCAGCAGATTGTCAGAAGAGTGGTTGATGTTCAAGATTAATATTAATTCTCTATTAATTAATTAAGTCATATAATTTAATTAAGAAAATAAATTAAATCTGCAAAGATTAATTTATTGATTAATTGAACTAATTGGTTAATTAATTCTGAATTAATATTATGCATTTTTCAGAAATGATTTTGAATTAATATTCAAAATTAAATCAACAAGATAAATATTTGAACTGGTATGGAAATTGGGTTGTCATACCGAAAGTCTTTCCAAGCCTTTTAGATAGTCCTACCGAAAGTTCTACCAGTTCAATCGATTGTCCTACCGAAAGTTCTACCAGTTCAATCGATTGTCCTACCGAAAGTTCTACCAGTTAAAAAGATTGTCTTGCTAAGCTAAAAGGATTGTCTTGCCAGTTAAATCAAGGATTGATTTAATATAAAAGAACTGAAGCTGATTTTCAACAGAAGACAGAGCATTGAATATCAAATACACAGAAGAACACGGAATAAAGAAAACAGCAGAGAACTTATTGCAATTTCTCAGATCATTAATTTCTAGTATTCATTGTTAAATCTAAACCACTAGAAATCCTTTTCTTGTTCTTGTGTAACTATCTAGTGGATCAAAATCCCTAGAACTTAATCTCAAATTGCTTTTAGCATTTGATCTTTTTTATTTCAAAAATAGAAAAAGTTCATGTCGAATTTATTCTAGATTTGGAATAATTTATTTGAGATTAATTCCTTGTAAACGATACCGTTGTTGTAACACCTTTCAAGTTTAATAATAGTTTTATTTAACTTGAATTTTGTTTCACCTTTTTATTCCGCATTTTATTCGATAAAACGGTATAGTTTGTATTCAACCCCCTTCTACAAACATATTGAGACCTAACAATTGGTATCCGAGCCTTCTGATTAACGAACAAATCAAGATCCTAGACTTTTGTGAATCTTCCACTCCTTGAATTTTTATTTACTCAAAAATTCATAATGACTATACAAAAAGTTGGAACTGTTTAAATTCCACTATTCGATAAAGAAAATTATGTTATGTGGAAGAAGAAGATGCTATTGTTTTTACAAGTTGCAAATCCCAAATATCTGGAAGTGTTAAAGAAGGGTCCAAAAATTCCGATGGTTATTGAACCAGAGGTAATAGAAAATGATGTTGTGATTACCAAAGCTAGAACTTATGTAAAGAATCCTGAGGATTTTTCTCCTGCTGAAAAAGAAGAAGCCTCCCTGGATGCTAGCCTTCAATTAATTTTAGTTGATTCCCTTGATCCCTTGATGAATAGACATGTGATGAACTGTAAAGATTCCAAACACATCTGGGAAACTATTGAGGTGATTAATGAAGGTACAGAGGAAGTTAGGGAGAACAAGTTAGAGATCCTAACCTCTGAGTATGAATACCTTAAATCCAATCCAGGAGAAGGAATCACTGAAGTGTTTGAGAGGTATAACGCACTGATCAACAACCTGAACATAAATGGTAAATACTATTCAATCAGGGAGGTCAACAAAAAGTTCCTTTTAACACTGCCAACTCATCTCGAACATAGAATCACTGCCATAAGAGAAGCAAGAGATCTGAGTGAGATTTCTTTGGAAAGGATCTATGGTGTGTTAAAAACCTATGAGTTGGAGCAGATTCAGCAGAAGGAAGTCTACGGGAAAGGAAGAGTGGTCAGCACGTCTACTGCTCTAGTAGCTGAAGAACAACAACAACAACTACAACAACAATAATCTCAACAGTCAGAGAGAATGGTACAGTCTTCCAAGGCTGAAGAAAATGTGATAGTAGCAGAATTTTATCCTCCTACTACAAATTAATCAGGAGATGATTTTTATTCCTTGGAAGAACTGGAGCAATTGGAAGATGAGTCAATGGCCCTGATTGTCAAGAGATTCTCCAATGTCAGATTCAAGAGAAATCCCAAGTTGAAGTACAAGTCCAACTACAACAGATTCCAGAAAGGTGGATCTTCATCCTCTAACACCAGTAGTGGTGGGTACAAAACAGGGATGGTTGATCGAAGCACCATTCGATGCTTTAATAGCAATGAGTTGGGACACTTTTCCACAGAATGCAGGAAGCCAAAACAAGTTAGGAAGAACTCTTATGATTCTAATCAGAAGTATAAATCTGAAAGGGCTTACCTGGCAAAGGGAAGAAGCTGGGATGATACTGACAGTGAAGATGAAGAAGTTGGGAATCTTGCTCTCATGGCTAGTGATGCAAACACCTCATCGTCAAGAAAAGAGGTAAAATTTACTGATGCTGAATTAGTTTATCATCTAGGAGGTTCCTTAGATTGTGCTCGTCGTGATAATGAAATGTTAAATCAACAAATCAAAGACCTTGAGAAAGAGGTCAATGAACTAAGACTTGTGCACATTAATCAAGACAAATTAAAAGAACAAATATCTTTTCTAGAGAATAGAGTTGACTGTTATAGACAACTCGAAACTATTCTCAAAGACAAGATCACCGGTCTTGAGACTAAGGTTAAAGCATACTTTAATTTTTGTTCGAAGTCTAAAGAGTTTTACAATAAGAAAGCTGTTAATCAAACATCTGGAATAGGTTTTGATTACAATGTTGCTATTGGAAAATTAGGCATAAACTCCCCTCCTCATGTCTGTGCTAAAGGTAGGGAAGTACCACATGTGCTTAAGGGTGTTGATGAACCCCTCTATAAAGAATCAATTGCTGAACCATTTGATGAGACCTCATTTATTATTCAAGAAGAAATCCGTGCTGAAGATCTTGCTAATGAGAAAGCTGTTTCCAAGTCAAGTGTATCAAAGGTTCCAGTCAAAATTGTGAAAGCAACTGAGACTAATTCAGACACACATGAGTTGGATAACACAAATGCCATGTCTACCATGCATAGGTTGCCTATTGTTAATCCCTCTCATAAAGCATGTGGTTTTCCAGATTGAATGTCTTGTGCTTTTAATTTTATGTATGCTTATTTTAATGGTAAGCATGTTTCTAATGATAAGACTACTCCTCGTCAGCATGTGAATAATAGGAAGCATGATAGGTCTAAGACTGCTAGTCCTCCTAAAGCTCAAAAAGGAAACATTTGTGCCTAAGCCTAAACAGAAATTTGTCAAGGCTGTTTACAAGGTCAAATGTCCAGTCATTGAGAAAGTTGAGAACATTAAAGTTAAGAATGTTGTTTTGCCTGATAAAGGCCAATTTTACAAGTATGCCGGACCCAACTAAGCTTGGGTTCTGAAGAAGGTCTAGTCCATTTGTATTGCAGGGCATTAAACAGGTACAACCGGTAGTGTGGATTCTTGACATCGGATGGTCAAGACATATGACCGGAGATAGAGCCCTGCTATCATATATGGTTGAGAAAGCTGGCCCAGTGGTTACCTTTGGAGATAACAGCAAAGGTCTAACTGAGGGATATGGCTGTTTGCTAGCTGGTAATGTTATCATTGAAAATGTGTATGTTGTGAAAGGAATTGAACACAACCTGCTTAGTATTAGTCAGTTCTGTGACAACAGCTACAATGTTTTATTCGACAAGCTGAAGTGTCAGATTCTGCACAAGAAAAATGAAAAACCCTCCTTGATGGGAATCCGGAAAGGAAATCTGTTCGTAGCTGACATGAATTCTGGAAGCAATCCTGAAGTCAATTATTTCTATTCAAAGGCATCGTCAGATGAGAGTTGGCTATGGCACAAGAGACTTTCCCATCACAATTTCAAAACAATGAATTCTCTTGTCAAAAAAGAATTGGTCAGAGGTCTGCCTCAGCTGGAATTCTCCCCAGAAGGACTGTATGAGGCTTGCCAGAAAGGAAAGTCAAAGAAAGCAAGTCACAAAGCCACTGACACATCCTCCATAACTGGTGTTCTGCAATTATTGTACATGGATTTATTTGGACCAGTTAATGTTCTTTCGATGTCAAAGAAGTGTTACTGTCTTGTGATAGTTGATGACTATTCAAAGTGTACGTGGGTTTTATTCCTTTACTTTAAGGACGAAACACCACAAGTTGTGATTGATCATATCAAGTTGATCGAGTTAGATTCTAATGTCCCTGTTAGAGCAATAAGGTCAGATAATGGAACAGAATTCAAGAATTCACTTCTCAATGGATTCTGTACAGACAAAGGGATTACCAGACAATTTTTAGCTCCTAGAACCCCTTAGCAAAATGGAGTGGTAGAAAGGAAGAATCGTACATTGATTGAAGCTGCAAGAATGATGTTAAGTGAATCAGGTCTTCCAATGTACTTTTGGGCTGAAGCTGTCAATACTGCATGTTATACTTAGAATCGAACTCTAATCAACAAAGACTTCATGAAAACTCCTTATGATTATGAATGAACAGAAACCTTCTATCAAATACTTTCATGTATTTGGTGCCAGATGCTTCGTGCTCAAGGATGGAGATAATCGTCGTGGTAAATTCGAGGAAAAGGCATATGAGGGTATTTTTGTTGGATATGGAAGAAGATCATACAGGGTGTATATCATTGATCAACACAAAGTAACTGAAAGTGTAAATGTTACATTTGATGACACTAAACTCCCTAGTATCCAAACTAAAGATCCTTCTGAGAAACTGAAGTTTGATGATATGTCAGATTCAGAATCAGAACATGATCAAGAACCTGAGGTTTTTGTTGGTGAAGAACCTGTTAATCATGATGATACTCAAGGTAATGGTGATGGAAACATTGGAAACAATGGAGATACCACTGCTACTGACGAAGAATCATCAAGTCAACCTGACAATAACTCAGGGGGATATGCTGAAGGATCAACTAGTAGGACACAACATCCCAATGTGTTTCGAGGCGAATCATCAAGATCAAATCTTCCAAGACAGACTGTCTGGAATAAAGCTCATCCTTTTGAGTTGATTAATGGTGATCCAGATGTTGGAGTCAGAACTAGACGTGCTACTCAAAATGAATGTCTATTCTCAGGATTTCTTTCTGAGATGGAACCTAAGAAGATTGAAGAAGCATTGACTGATCCAGATTGGGTGATTGCTATGCAAGATGAACTCAATCAGTTTAAACATCAACAATTCTGGAAACTGGTACCTAGACCTACACATAAGAAAGCTGTTGGTACTCGGTGGGTATTCAGGAATAAACTAGATGAAGATGGTGTGATTACAAGAAACAAAGCAAGACTGGTAGCTAAAGGGTATTCTCAAGCTGAAGGCATTGATTATGATGAAACCTATGCTCCAGTGGCTAGACTAGAGGCCATCAGGATATTTCTGGCATTTGCAGCATTCTCTAACTTTAAAGTTTATCAAATGGATGTCAAGAGTGCCTTTCTGAATGGAAAGCTGGATGAAGAGGTGTATGTAGAGCAACCTCCTGGTTTTGAAGATCTAGATCATTTGGATTTTGTCTACTTTCTTTTCAAGGCTATCTATGGACTCAAACAGTCTCCGAGAAAATGGTATGACACTCTCTCTGGATTTATTATTGAAAATAGCTTTATTAGAGGTGTCATAGACAAAACTCTCTTTTCTAAAAAGTATAAGAATGATACTATATTAGTCCAAGTCTATATGGATGATATAATATTTGGGTCTACTAATGATAATCTCTGTAAGAGATTTGCTAAGTTAATGCACAGCAAATTTGAAATGAGCATGATGGGAGAGCTGAAGTTCTTTCTTGGATTACAAGTAAATCAAAGGTTAGATGGAACTTTTATTTTTCAATCCAAGTATCTCAAAGAACTCCTCAAAAAGAACAATCTAGAGGATTCTGCATCAGCAAGGACTCCGTCAACTACAGCTGTCAAGCTTGGACCATGTGAAAACTCCATTAAGGTAGATGTCATAAGCTACAGAGGTATGATTGGCTCGTTACTCTATCTTACTGCAAGTAGACCAGATATTATGTATGCTACATGCTTATGTGCAAGGTTCCAAGCGGATCCTAGAGATATTCATCTCGTTACTGTTAAACGAATCTTGAGATATCTTAAGGGAACACCAAATCTATGTATTTGGTACCCTAAAGAATCTGGTTTTAACCTTGTTGGATATACAGATTCAGATTACGCAGGAAGTGTTGTTGATAGGAAAAGCACCTCAGGGAGTTGTCAATTCCTAGGTAGTAGACTAGTCTCATGGTACAGCAAGAAACAGCAAACAGTTTCCAATTCAACGGCCGAGGCTGAATATATTGCTGCTGGAAGCTGCTGTGCTCAGATCTTGTGGATTAGGAATCAGCTACGGGACTATGGCTCTGTATTGAACAAAATACCTATTCTATGTGACAATACAAGTGCAATAGCCATCACCAACAACCCTGTGCAACATATAAGGACCAAGCACATTGACATCAGGTATCATTTTATTAGAGAGCACGTCATGAATGGTACTATTGAACTATTTTTTGTTCCAACAGAAGAACAAATAGCAGATATTTTCACTAAACCTCTTGACGAATCCACATTTACCAGATTAGTTGGTAAATTGGGTATGTTGAATAGCTTTAGTGATTAAACTTGTTAATATCTAAAATCTGTTCTTGAATGAATTTACAAATGAATTTTTTATAAATGAAAAATTCATTTGCAAATTTATTTAATCATATTTTCCATAATTCTTGCTTATTTCTATGTAAGTTTTATTATCTTATCTTATTTATTTATTCTATTTGTTAATTTTAATATCTCAGAATATTTTATTTTCTCTAAAAATATTTTTCTATGAATTTTATTTGCTAAAATTCAACAGAAATCTACTTTTAGAATAAAATATAATTACTTCTGAAATATTATTTTTTTGTATATAAATTCTGTAAATGTGTATATACAAATTCTGTTTATAATTATGTTATTACTGCAATGACAATTGGCAAGACAATTGTAATTGTCTTGCTGAAAGTCATTTCAGTATATATATGTGTTTAATTTTGTTTTTCAGTTTAATTTTATACTGGCAAGACAATCGGTATGACTATCAATAGGCTTGCCAGTAATAAAATTTATATCAGATTTATTTGTTTTTATTTTTTTATACTAGAATGACAATCGGTATGACTATCGATTGTCTTTCTAGTTTACTCTGTTTTAATTCATGTATTTTATACTGGTATGACAATCGGTATGACTATCAGATTGTCATACCAGTTATTTTTTTAGTATTTATTTGTTATTTCCATTTGCCTGGTATGACAATCGGGAAGACAATCAATATGACTTTCCTCGATTGTCATACCAGTTGTCCTACTTAAGTTTTTTTTTGTTTCTTTTTATTGTAATCAGTTAATTTGTTTTTTCAATTCCAGCAGTCTTCTTTCTCTCTCTCTCTCTCTATTCGATCAAACACAAACCGCCATTGTTGTCTTCTAGCTCGAGTTTTTACTCAGCACACTTTACTGTTATATATATACATATTCGTGTGTATACATACAGTAAGGAAGTGCTGTCGATTTTTTTTTGTTAAAACTATTTTCACTTCATTTTTTTGTTCCCTTCAAAATCAGTTTGTGTTTGTTTGTTTTTGGGTATTTTTAGTTAATTTTTTTTTGTGTCTTGTGCATTTTTCAGATCTTTTATTGTGAGTTAAGAACATTAACGAGATACATTACTTTCTAAATTTTTCGGATATAATTGATTTAATTCAAATTAATTAATTTTTTTTAATTCAAATTTTTTTAATATTACTCTTAAAATTCTAAAAGTGTATGTTTTATTATAATTTTTAATGGCTCTCAATTTCCAAATTGTGTCGCATAATCTTGTTGGTTATTTTAATCCAGAAAAGTGTGATGTGGAAAAATTTAAGCCATGGATTAGATTTTTTAAATGACCATTCGATTGTTAGCTCTGCTATTAAATCAAATGTGCTATTAAATGTCAATCTGCTCAGACTGATTTGCACAACCTCTACTGTGGCCGATGATTTTAAATCTTTTTCATTCACCGTGGCAAACACACAGTATGTAGTTGATGAAACAGTCGTCAATCGAGCGTTAAATTTTCCAATGGACAATTTCTGTAATTTACCCTCTGAAAATGATATTTCAAACGTTTTCTATGCTATTCACTATCAGGGGGTAATTAATTTAACCAAGTTGTCTAAATCCAATTTGGTTTCTGAATGGGATATTTTCTTCGATACACTTTCCAAAGTGTTTGCCAACTGCACTAAATCCAACTTTCACAACATCACTTCCACTCTGCAGTATATTGGTCTTGCGGTTGTTTTCAATCAAATGATCAATTTTGGCAAACTACTTTTACCCATTCTTCTGAGACGTCTCACTACTGCTTTACGTGATCATTCTACAAATCGTAGGGTTTCGTGCTACTACGCTCGTTTTCTTATGCTTATAGCAGAACATCTTCTCACACTTGAGCATAAGGCTTTTTTTGCTAACTTTTCAGTAACTGAACCCCCTCCAGTAAGCAAAAATATTTACACACGCCAAGACACAACCTTCAAATTCATGCAAGTTCCAGTACTTGTATCTGCTTTCATGGCCACTTACATTCCTTTACAAATTTTCAATCTTCCCGGTCATGAACAGCAAGCTCAACCTCCAGTGGTTCAAGCCACCCAGGCTCAAACATCAGATGCTCTTCCACTACAGGTAATAATTCCTCACTCACAAACTATTCCTACTTCTGTTGAAAGACCCACAGTGGTTGATAGGGCTGACCATGAAGTTGTAGAACCGCAGCTTCAATCCCAGGTCATAGAGCCAAACACAGAGTTACAACCTATCTCAACCTCTCCCCCACTGTCTAAAATGTTACCTAGAAGGTTAGTAGGAAGTAGTATGTTGTTGGATGTGAATGAACCCTCAGCTCTGCCTCCTCCCAAGAAAAGTAGAACATTTACTGAGGCATCTGAAAGCCCATCCTTGTCCTCCCAACAGGACATGGACTTTGATATGGCCAGTGAACAGTTACTAGAGATATTCTATCAACATGATGAATCTATTGAAATTCGCCATAGGGCCATGGCATCCTATACTGAGTCAAGCACACTTCCATTACTCACAATGGAAGCATACAGACCAATAGATGATACTCAGGACACAGAGCGAGGAGTGCACATTGAGTCGGTTACAGTGCCTGCCATAGTTACGGCAGAAGAGCAGTCACATGCTTCTGAGGGAAAATCTGACTCTCAGCCACCTTTAATAGAGTCATTTTCTCCCCTCCCAGATCCAACACCTCTGGCTTCCTCACGGGATTCTCCATTCGCAGATTTATCTGGAGAAAGTGGAGGGCAACTCATTCAATCTATCCCTGAAGCAATTCAGACATATATTTCACATGAAAAGATAGGTTTGACTGAGGATCGGGACTCGCGAATTCCCATTGCACCACCACTGACCTCTCTTGAAGAGGCTAGGGTGATTTCAATTGCAGGTACAGAAGATCAGCAACAGGAAGGATCATCACGAGCAATAATATTGAGAGATACACAAGCACGTGAGTTGAGTGAAACAAACAGGAGAGATATTCAGGTGAGCGCACACACAGACACAAACACTGAAAATCTGTTAGCTCAAATTGCTGATCTGAAAGAACAACTTGCAAAAAGTCAGGCTGAGGCTCAATCATTCAAAGCACAAGTGGTTGAACGGTCTTTTTTTTCCACCTCTGTCAATAATCAGCTGGCTCTCATCAGGACTGAGATATCAGATTTGAAGACCTCTGTTGTACCAAAGCTTAACTCAATCCAGGCATCTCCAACTTTATCAGCTGAAGACATTTCAAACTTCTGCTCTCTCCATTCAAGAATGACTTCTCTTGAAGACTTGGTTGAAATAAATCATTCACTGGACTCCTCCAGATTTCTGAAGATAGAGACGGACATGGAACATCTCAATGAAGGGATGAAGCACTTGTATTTCATGATCAAAAATTCTCACTGCCCTAATGAAGAACAAAGGATTTTTTTTGAAGGGCCTTCTGGTGGAGGCTCAGGCTCTGGAGGTGATGGACGTCATGGAGGGTCTAGAGGAAAGTCTGTAGAGGATTCCTCAACTAAGGGGGAGAAGAAAGGGAGAAGTGGAAAGGGGAAAGAAAAAGATTCTTCTGCTGGAGACATAGGGAAGGCTTATGATGTCTACTATAGTGGAGAACAGGATGACTTTGATATTTTTGACATTCCCACTGAACCAGTCTTGGAAGATAAAGATGGTTTCTTTGAAGCTGAGGAGGAAAGTGATTTTGGAGAATGGGAAGAGGAAGCTCAAGTGGATCCTGTTTTTGAGAAAGAGTTTCAACAGCAGCAGTCCGAGTTGAAAAGAAAAGAAGCTAAACTCAAAAAGGTATCCCAGATCATTGACATGAGGAAAAACATTGAACGAACATAAACTCTTGAAAAGTAACATCTTCATGACATTAAAGCTAAAGAAAGGAGAAGAGATGTCAAACTGAAGATTGGTGAAAAATGGGATGAAGCTAGGAGAGTACTTGATATGCCTCAGCTGAGCACAAACAATGATAGGCAGTTTCTACATCTTCTTGACAAGCTGGAGATCTCTAATCCAAACAATGACGTGTACATGAATGCTATCAAGACTGAAGTCTCAAGGATTACAACTGCCTTTGACAAATCTCTAAATGAAATGAGCATATTTGTATATTGTCAGAGCGAAGGATCTTTCAAGGTATCACTTTATCTGTTTGAGAATCGTTCTTTATCAGAGATTTGGGTTCTTCTCAACAAAGTCAAAAGAAGCTCAGAATTGAATGAAGTTCTTCGAGAAAGGCTCAAAGAGTTTGCCAGCAGGGATAGTCCTCAAGTGGTCAACAATCCTCATCAGGTAAGATTCTTTAAGTCTGACTAGCTTCAAATCTGCCAGCTCGATTCACAATCTTTTAAAGACTACTCTACTAAGCATCTTGTCTGGATGGAACATCACTTAAGAACTGTCGGATATTCATCCATGTTGAAAACTCAAGCAGCTGATCTGATTCAAGCTTATTGTGAAAAGAATATTAAAAGGTACAATCAGTTCAAGAATAAGCTAAAGTCAGTTGGAGTTCAACCAGTCAGACCAGCCAGCTTCACTTCTGAAAAGGATCGTGTCTTTGACAATGAGTTGCTTCAAGATTTGGAAGAAGGTGAATTCGGAAGGGAAGACAACTGAATTCAATTAGCTCAAAATTAATGTAATATGATTAGAGCTTTATGAATCAAGATAGACTAATGTAGTTATATGTTCAGTCTAGAGGAACATCTATCTTGTATTCACTTGTAAATTTCTTTTGGAATCTGGAAAATGTTAAATATAATCCAGAACTTTTCTGCTATTTACTTTGCATTACTGTTTATATCTTTTTCTTATTTGTTAGTTGAGTTATCCTCTAGGTATTTTTTGTTATTGTCTAACAAACAAATAGGGGGAGATTGAAAGGCATATGTCATAGCCTATTTGTTTATTCGAGGATTTAACTCAACTCAAATAAGGATGTAACAAGTAAATAGTGGTTCTATCGTCAGAGAGATCTCTCAAAGTAACATATGTTAAAGGATTAAGTAACATTGTTCATCTACAGACTTGAGGACTTAATTCACTGGAAGAAGCTCAAGAAATTGATCAAGCCTCAGTGATATTAGTCATTCATGAACCAGACAGTACATCGAGTGTCAACATTGAAGTGGTGAAATGGATTCATAAGTTTCAGTGATTTTCAGCAGATTGTCAGAAGAGTGGTTGCTGTTCAAGATTAGTATTAATTCTCTATTAATTAATTAAGTCATATAATTTAATTAAGAAAATAAATTAAATCTGCAAAGATTAATTTATTGATTAATTGAATTAATTAGTTAATTAATTCTGAATTAATATTATGCATTTTTCAGAAATGATTTTGAATTAATATTCAAAATTAAATCAGCAAGACAAATATTTGAACTGGTATGACAATTGGATTGTCATACCGAAAGTCTTTCCAAGCCTTTTAGATAGTCCTACCGTAAGTTCTACCAGTTCAATCGATTGTCCTACCGAAAGTTCTACCAGTTCAATCGATTGTCCTACCAAAAGTCCTACCAGTTAAAAGGATTGTCTTGCTAAGCTAAAAGGATTGTCTTTCCAGTTAAATAAGGATTGATTTAATATAAAAGAACTGAAGCTGATTTTCAACAGAAGACAGAGCATTGAATATCAAATACACAGAAGAACACAGAACAAAGAAAACAGCAGAGAACTTATTGCAATTTCTCAGATCATTAATTTCTAGTATTCATTGTTAAATCTAAACCACTAGAAATCCTTTTCTTGTTCTTGTGTAACTATCTAGCAGATCAAAATCCCTAGAACTTAATCTCAAATTGCTTTTAGCATTTGATCCTTTTTATTTCAAAAATAGAAAAAGTTCATGTCGAATTTATTCTAGATTTGGAATAATTTATTTGAGATTAATCCCTTGTAAATGATACCGTTGTTGTAACACCTTTCAAGTTTAATAATAGTTTTATTTAACTTGAATTTTGTTTCACCTTTTTATTCCGCATTTTATTCCATTAAACGGTATAGTTTGTATTCAACCCCCCTTCTACAAACATATTGAGACCTAACAATTCTGAGTAAAACAAGCAGTCTGCACAGCTTCAGCCCAGAAATAGGTTGGAAGCTTTGCTTCATCAAGCATCGTACGTGCAGCTTCAATGAGAGTTCTATTCTTTCTTTCAATAACTCCATTTTGCTGTGGAGTTCCAGGAGCAGAAAATTCCTGCTTGATTCCATGGTTTTTGTAGAACTCTTCCATTATCAAATTCTAGAACTCAGTACCATTATCACTTCTTATTATTTTCACAGAATCTTTGACCAATTTATCCAGTTTCCTGACATGATCAATCAAGATAGATGCAGTTTCACTTTTTGTGTGCAAGAAATACACCCATGTGTATCTGGTGAACTCATCCACTATGACCATATCATATTTCTTCTTTGCAATAGACATGACATTTACTGGACCAAATAGATCAACATGTAGAAGGTGATAAGGCTCAAGAATTGATGATTCAGTCTTGCTCTTGAATGAAGATTTCCTTTGTTTAGCCTTCTGACAAGAATCACAAAGGCCATCAGGAGCAAATACTGACTTTGGCAGTCCTCTCACAAGATCTTTCTTGACTAGTTCATTTATATTGTTGAAATTTAAATGAGAAAGTTTCTTGTGCCAATTCCAGCTTTCTTCAATTGATGCTCTACTCATCAGACAGATTGCAGAACCATCAGTACTTGTTGAAAGCTTGGCTTCATAAATGTTACCACGCCTGTATCCTTTCAGAACAACTTTTCCTGTAGATTTACTTACAACTTCACAGTGTTCTTCGAAGAAATCTACATGATAACCTCTGTCACAGATTTGACTGATACTCAGCAGATTGTGTTTAAGTCCTGAGACCAGAGCTACTTCTTTAATGATGACATTCCCGAGATTGATATTGCCATATCCCAATATTTTTCCAATGTTGCCATCTCCATAAGAAACACTTGGGCCAGCCTTCTCCATAAAGTCTGATAGCAGGGCTTTATTTCCAGTCATATGTCCTGAATATCCACTGTCCAGAACTAGGATGTTTTTCCTGTTGCCCTGCAATCACAAAGACCACTAATGATTAGTTTTAAGGACCCAGATTTGCTTGGATCCTTTGGCCTTATTAAGTTTGTTAACATTTGCAGCGGATTTAGCATCAAAGTTTATGTTAACATTTTTCTTATCATAATTTACACTATCAGACTTTGAATCAGAACTTACACTAGAAGGAATAATGCTAACTTTCTTTAAAGAAGGTTTTATTTGATAATAATCATAGTACAAACTATGATATTCCTTACAAGTATAAATGGAATGCCATAAACTACCACAGTGAAAACAAGGATTTTGTGGCTTATATCTAACAGACTGACTCTTAATTCCTAACTTTGAAGGTAAGGAGTTTATGTTCTTATGTTTCCTGCAAAAAGAATCCAGATGGTTAAAACTTCCACAGTTATGACATGTTTTTCTAGGAGCATCAAAAACAGGCTTATAATCATTACTTTTATTCACACCTTCCTTTCCATTCCTATTTTTCCTAGGTGATTTTACCTTGTTTGCATTCTTAACATCTTTCAGCTTATGCTTAAGCTGCTTCTTTGTCATTAAGCCTACGTTAACTTCAGTTGTCTTTTCCTGTTTTAGTTTGTCAGAAGTTAATTCCTTTTTAACTTCTGATTTCTCAGTATCAGACTTTACAACTACAAACTTAACAGGTTTTAACTTTGGATTTTGTTTAACAACTATAAGCTTAATATCTACAGTTCCTTTATCATTCTTATCCTCTCCATAACCTAAGCCCTCTTTCCAGTTTTCACTACTTAACAAATTCTGAGTTGTTCTGCCAGAGTTAGTCCAAGTCCTGATAATCTCTCTTTCCTTTTCTAACTCAGCTTTTAGAGATTCATTCATTTTAAGCACTTCATCTCTATCATAGAAAGCATCATCTCTATCTTTCTGAGTTTGATGGAACATGACTAACTCTTTTTCTAAATAATCATTCCTCTTTTTGCAAACAAGATTTTCAGAAGTTAATCTTTCACATGTTAAAGTTTGATCTCTATAGCTAATGAACATGGTTTTAAGATATCTTCTCAACTCATTAATATCATCAGTATGAAAGGCATAAGTAGTTTGAGGTACCTTTAACTCAGCAGCTTCAGAACTGCTTTCAGCACTTGCCATATCAGCATTTGCCATTAAGGAATAATTTTCCTCACTTTCAGAATCTGAGGTGTTTGTCCAGCTTTTGTTCTTTGTGATAAGAGCCTTGCCTTTGTCACTCTTTACTTTCTTGCAATCAGGAGATATGTGGCCTTTCTCACCACAGTTGTAGCATTTGACATTTGTATAATCTCCTCTGTCAGACTTTCCTCCTTTGCCCTCAGATTTTCTGAAATTCTTCTTATCAGAACTTTCACCTTTCCTGGAAAACTTATTTCCCTTCCTGAACTTTTTGTATGCAATCTTTGTGATTCCTTTCACCATAAGAGCACACAGCTTCATCATCTCTTCATCAACATCTATCTCAGGCAAGCTTTCAGATTCTGAGTCATCATCACTTTCGGAACTTGATGACTCAGTATCAGACTTTGTGAAGAGAGCTTTACCCTTGCCTTTCTTTGAGGTAGCTTCCTTGGAGGATTCTTCTTCAGCCTTAAGAGCAACTGTTCTTGACTTTCCTCCTTTCCTCTTGCTTCTTTGTTCCATCTCAAGTTCATGAGTCTTGAGCATCCCATAAATTTCATCAAGAGTCATTTCATCAAGATTATAGTTGTCTCTTATTGTTGTTGCCTTCAAATCCAGCTTTCAGGAAGAGCCAACAGGAATTTAAGGTTTGAGTCTTCAAGATCATACTCCTTATCAACCAGTGACAAATCATTCAAGAGTTTGACAAATCTATCATATAAATCAGTCAATGACTCATTAGCCTTTGAGTCAAAGTATTCATACTCTTGAGTAAGTATTGTCTTCCTGTTCTTCTTAATCATATCAGTTCGCTGACATCTTGTTTCCAAGGCATCCCATATCTGCTTTGCAGTCTTGCAGTTTATTACCCTGTTTGACATTACATTATCAATGGCACTATGCAGTAAGTGTCGTACCTTAGCATCCTTAGCAGTTGATGAGATATCTTCAGCAGTGTAATCACTCTTCTCCTTTGGTACAGACTTTGCTGCTTCACCTGCAACTGCAACTGCGAGCTTGGTTGGTTTGTGAGGTCCTTCCTTAATTCTATCGAGATATTCTGGATCTGTAGCTTCCAGAAACATGGTCATCCTCACCTTCCATATGGGATATTCAGATGGTCTCAATATGGGAACTCTAATCGTCTCATATCGGCTTTGGATTTGTGTCTTTGGAGGTTCTTCAGTTTACATTATCCATCGGGGTACAAAGTGTGCATTATCCATCGGGGTACAAAGTGTACATTATCCGTCGGGGTACTAAGTAAGCATTATCCATCGGTGTACAATGTATGGATTAATATATAATTTTAATTTTATTTCAATTAAAAAAATTATTCTATATCCTCTTTTATACTGTTTTAGTTGCAGAATATGAGGCGTCGTCGAAAATGACGCTGAGATACTGTCAATAAATATCTTATTTTGATTTTATTTCAATTTCAAAATTATTATATATTCTTTGTTATGATGTTAAATATGCTAGGTACCCAAAATTGAATCCCAAAAGCATTCCAAAATTTCATGTGTCACGTGTTTATTGGTCATGACATAATTAAATAAGATGGACATCATGCATTCACATCAATCCTCCTAATTAAAATAGCCTAAATTGCCACATCACGAATGACACATTATTTTGGAACTCATTTTTGAAACCAATTTTGGGTACCTGTCACTACACTTAAAATATTTAGTGATAGAAAATGAGGCGGCGTTGAAAAGAAAGTTGAGAAACTGTAAATTAATATTTTATTTTAGTTTTATTCCAATTTCAAAATTATTTTATACCCTTTTTTATATCTCTTTAGTTGCAGAATAAGAGGCGTCGTCGAAGACGACACCGAGAAACTGTCAATGAATATTTTATTTTAATTTTATTCCAATTTCAAAATTATTGTATATAGTAGATTATACATTTTAGTTATAGAATACGAGGTATCGTCGAAAATGAAACCGATAAATATTGAATGAATATTTTATTTTGATTTTATTCCAATATCCAATTTATTGTATATCATCTTTACACCTTTTTAGTTGCAGAATACGAGACGTAATTTTCGATGATGCCGGGAAACTATCAATAAATATCTTATTTTGATATTATTTCAACTTTAAAATTATTGTATCTCCTATATTATACTTTTAAGTTATTGATTACGAAGTATCGTTGAATACGAGGATGAGAAACAATTAATTAATATTTTATTTTAAATTTATTCCAATTTAAAATTAATGTAAATCCTCTTTTATACTTTTTTAGTTGTCGAACACGAGGCATTGTCTTCATCTGAGAAACTATCATTAAATATCTTATCTTGATTTTATTATAATTTCAAAATTATTGTATATCCTCTGTTATACTTTTTATTGATAGAATATGAAGTATCATCGAAAAAGAAGTCGAGTAACATTCAATTAATATCTTATTTTGATTTTATTTCAATTTTAAAATTATTATACGTCCTCTTTATACCTTTTTAGTTGATGAATACGAGGCGTCGTATTCGACGATGCCGAGAAACCATCAATAAATTTCTTATTTTGATGTTATTTTAATTTTAAAATTATTGTATATCCTCTACTATACTTTTAGTTATATAATACGAGGCGTCCTTGAAAACGAAGCCGAGAAACACTCAATTAATAATATTTTTTGATTTTATTACAATTTCTAAATTATTGTAATTCTCTTTTTATTCCATTTTAGTTACAGAATATAAGGCGTCGACCAACGACGCAAAGAAACTGTTAATAAATATCTTATATTGATTTTATTCCAATTTTAAAATTATTGTATATCCTTTGTTATACCTTTTTAGTGACAGAATAGGTGGCGTCGTCGAAGACGATGATGAGTTATTATCAATAAATATCTGATTTTGATTTTAGTCAAATTTTAAAATTATTTAGAAAAAAATATAAGTAAAAAATTGACATGATCTGAATTTTATAAAATGTAATGACCGAAATTGTGAACTACAAAATTTTGCATTATTTTTTAATTCATATTTTTTTGTTAAATATACATATTTTAGTACTTCAAATATACATATTAAGATATATATATATATATATATATATAATTTAAATAAATTGGGGATATTTGTAGAACATAATTCACAAAATAATATATTTTATAGTGTTTTAATTGTAGAACATAGATGGTCTCCGAGTTTTCCGATTAAATAGTGGTCTCCATAGAAATTTTCTATATATTTATATATATATGTATAACTTAAATATTTTATTTTAACAATACTTAAGAAAGTTCATTTGACATAGTACGAGATCATATTTCTCAGGCATTATAGTATGGGATTTCTAATACATTTGTTTAATATATAGGGATTTATTAGATGTACATATAGGCGTACAATAATATTATTATCTTCTTTATAAGGATCGAGAATAGTGATGAATCGTGTAACATCTAAGCATTCAATTTTCATCTACACACAACAACAAAAAAGAAGGCTTTAGTATTGTAAGGAAGTTTGGGACAGATGACGATGTTACATTAGTACCTCAATTACAAAATATGTTTTTACATCTTCATCTTACCCATTTTCTGTTTTCTTCTTCTCCAAATCTTCGACAATATGATCATAGAATGTTGTCAGATCGTACTCGATTGTTGCAGTTTATTTGGTAAAAACTTTTCATGTAAATTAATAAAACAACAAATATGTACCTCTATGAGATGTAGCACTTAAATTTTTTCTTCCAAACTGTATTTATCAAATATATATGTCACAATACAGATATTGTATGCGTATTATAAGTACAAGTTGGATTATAACATGTTTTTTCTGCATTTAATTATTATATGAATTTCTCAAATGCATGATTGTAATATTTGGTACTAAATATTCTTTCAACTCAGACTCAATCCCCAAGTTTTAATTACAATTCATTTTCATCTATAAATGTTAAATCATTATATGCTTGCTTAATAGCTATTTGATTTTATGATATGAAGAATATGCATGGATGAATAAAATTAGATTAAAACAATTACTTAATCAAGCTCATTACTAATGTTCAACATACCTAAAGATATACAAAAAAGTATCATATGTAATACCATATGTGAAAAAATTTAATGATATAAGGGTGCATATGGAGGAGGAAGTAAAAAAATGGACCCGGTAAATAACAATAATACCTCCATTTTTTATTCAAGTGATGGTTAATCTGTAGTTTTAGTAAAGATGATAACTGAAACTTTTTGGTGTTGAAACCCGATAAAAGAATATGAGATGTGTCAATTATATTTCAATTTGGTCACAATTTGGTATATATATATTTTTTCATAAAATTAAACCACATTAATTAATTTATGCTATTTTCTAATTTGAAACTTTTTTTTTCTCTTATATATTAGCAACAAAAAAATAAACTAACATCATATTGTCATTATTCGTGACAGTATTATTTGAGAGGCTTTTACCTAAACTCGACACCATGATTTCCAGTGAAAAGTAAAATATTCAAATCATAAAAATAAATGGTAAAATAATTTATTTAATGCTAATCCTAAAAAATAATAAAAATTAATATTTTTTTGGCTAGCACGCGTAGCACGCGGGCAAAGGTTCCTAGTTAAATTAATACATAACAAAAGATGGTCTATTTAGGATACTGCACATCTAAAAAAGAAGAGAAATGTTATTTTGTAACTATATTGATTAGTTAATTACCTTTAATATCTTAAAAATGTTTTTTGATCTTATTTTTCCGGAGACTCAGATTAACCTAAAAGCAAAATAAAATTTAGAGAAATGCAAATTTAGAGAAATGCAATGACTGAGCAATTGTTCGGTCGTGTAGTACTGGACGTAATGGAATACATAAAAACTAAATTATGTAAACATTTTAAATCGGATATGAACAAATTTATATTATAGAACGAATTGGGTCGGATCAAATTATTTTGGTTTGGCATGGTTTAATTGAAAAAATTGTTTATTAAATAAATAAATAAATGAGTTTGGAAAAAATAAGGAGATTGATATTTAGAAAAAATAGTGATTTAACATTTATTATTAAAATATATAATAATAAATATTTTTAGGGAGTATCATGGTCGCTGTATTAAGATTTGAATCACCACGAAATATTATCGTTGCATTAAGATTGAGTCACATCTTCGTGAATTGACATTCGAATTAATGCAAGGGATTACAATGGTAATTGTTTCCCCTTCAATGGTTGACGACTCTTACTAGTAAATCCTATATGAATAATACCACGGGCTTAGTTATTTTTTTCGAACATATTACGCACTACTTTATATATTGATACCCTAAGCCAGGGATATTCATGAAATCAACATCTCTACTTCACGTTAGGGGCATGATTGCGTATATCTTACCTTACTCAGATGCCGTTCTAAGTAGGATATATTGAGTACGTTTGATTTGGTGTATATATATAGTTTGGTGTATTTGATGCGCACCGAATTTTTTTTTTGGAACCAGACTGAATCAATATTTAATTTAGTTTGAATCAAAAAATTGAATAGACCCGAATGAGTGAAATCAAACCAAAATTATATAGCTCATTTTAATATTTCAACACCTGATAGTTTTGCTCAAACGTATGAAATATACACAAGTATAATGAGAAACTGTTGGGGGTCGTTTCTTTGTTATAGTATTAGGTAGCCTTGACTTTCGTAATAATATTAAATATTATTTTTGAGCTTGAAATTATTTGGAAAATATATTAAAGAAAAATTAAATTAAAAATTTATTTTCTGTCAAATAACGAGGATAACTATCAATAAAAAAAATCTAATTGATTACACACACGTCAAAAGTCGAACTCCTGACCTCCCGCGGGTAAAATATTATCTATAGCGAGTGTACAATTTTATCAGGTGTTGTGCAAGACATGCCTGTAGATAACAAGACTAAGTCATCTTGACAACCCTAAGGATAAGTTGTATGATAATTCAATCTTATTCTATAATTGTATTTTCTTAAGTCTGTAAAACTGCTAAGTAGATTAGACTGGAGAATTTTTCTACGAACAGCCATCAAGCTAAGAAATAAACTCTTGAAGAAGATTAATAATGATCATGCCTCGGAGAGAAGTATGGAAGCTTAGAGTTTGTTAGATATATTTAAGATGTCATGTCTAATATGATTTGTGTTTAGTTTTTAGAACTTAACAACGGGACAAAGCAGGACTTACTGAAATCAGGACTTACTAGAAGTCAGAACTTAATATCAGAACTTAAGGTCATATCAGAACTTAAGTGCGGGAAGACTTTCAGTTAAGGAATGAAGCTGACTTACAGGAGAAGATCGAGACTAAAACAAAAAAAGATATGCATGAAAAAAGTTAGAGTACTGGAAAACTTGTAGAAGATATCTGATTGATATATTTTAGGAGACATAATTATATTATACATCAATTAAAAGATATCTTGTAACTGTGTACTATATAAACACAGCTTAGGGTTTACACTACATGTGTTATCATTATCGAGAAGATTATACATTGTAACCTAGCAGCTCTTAGTGATATTTGTTCATCACTGAGAGAGAACAACAGTTCATATTGTAATAGAGTTTATTGAATATACTTGATCTTTGTTACATACTTGTATTAAATCGATTTGATTGTATAAACACTATATTCAACCCCCTTCTACAGTGTTGTGTGACCTAACATAGTTGAATAATGTTGTTCTAGGAAAAATGTTCTAAATCAAATATCGACAAGTCACAGATCAAGTAATGTAGAGAAGTATGTCGAGAAGTCTAAAATGACTTGTAGAGAAGTCCCAAGAGATATCGACAAGTCAATCTACATGTAGAGAACTGGAGATATCGTTAAGTCGAAAATTCCATATAAAGAACTGGAGATGTCGACAAGTCAATTTCTCATGTAGAGAACTAGAGATATCGACAAGTCAAATCCTCATGTAGAGGGTCGGAGATATCGACTAGTGGAAAACTTATGTAGAGAACTGGAGATATCGACAAGTCATTCTACTTGTAGAGAATTGGAGACCTCGACAAGTCAAAAACCTATGTAGAGAACTTGAGATATCGATAAGTCATTTTACTTATCGATATGTGACATATCTACAGAACAAAATAGATCTCGACAAACAATTTCAGAATTCAGAATATAGACAACTTGAAGATCCAAGATTATTAGTCAACAAACAATTCTATCATTAAATTGGAAAACCTACAAATGCAGCTTGAAAAATACAAGATCAGGGGCCAAAATGAATCAGACAAAGAAGGGTCATAGACCTAGTAGATTCTGCACATATATGCTAACACTAGAATTGGATGCAAGGGTAAGGCATTTGCTGCATAGTGCCATTGATAATGTCATGTCAAATAGGGTAATTAATTGCAAGACTGCAAATGAGATATGGGATGCTTTGGAGACAAGATGCCAGGGAACTGATGCAATAAAAAAGAACAGGAGGACTATACTCACTCAAGAGTATGAGCACTTTGACTCAAAAGCTGATGAGTTATTAACTGATTTATATGACAGGTTTGCCAAACTCTTGAATGATATGTCACTGGTGGACAAGGAATATGATCTTAAAGATTCAAATCTAAAATTCCTTTTAGCTCTTCCTGAAAATTGGGATTTGAAGTCTACTACCACAAGAGACAATTATGACCTTACTGAAACTACTCTTGATGAAATTTATGGTATGCTCAAGACTTATGAACTTGAGATGGATCAAAGTAGCAAGAGGCATGGAAGAAAGTCAAGGACAATTGTTCTTAAAGCTGAGGAGGAATCTCCTAAAATGGTTGCCTCAAAAAGGGGCAAAGGAAAGGCTCTCATCATAAAGTCTGATTCAGAGTCATCATATTCTGATGATGATGATTTAGAAACTGAAAGTTTACCTAAAATGGATGCTGATGCAGAGATGATGCAACTGTGTGCTCTTATGGTGAAGGGTATCACAAAGATAGCTGATAAGTGGATTTTATATCAACTTGGAACGTTTTATTACAAGCTTAAATTGGTTTTTTGGACTCTAGTTGTTGGTATTTTGATGTGTTTTTGTGTTATTGCATTTCAGGTATCAGTTAAATGAAGAAAGGAGCTTTTAAAGGATATATGATAAAAAGTGATCAGATTTGGAAGCCAAGGCCATTGTAAGTTGTAGTGAATCTCGTTAGCTTCGCGTGGGCAGTTGAATCGCCTAATTCTGACGAGTAGATATCAAGTTATGGCCAAAACAAGATTCATCAGAATTTTTCCAGACAGGCTGTAGGCGCCCGCCTGCTGGTGGAGGCGCCCGCCTGCTGGTGGAGGCGGCCGCGTGTTGATGCGCGGCTGACTTCGCTGATTTTGCTGAAAAGCCTTTTTTGAGTGGAATTTGACGATTTTAAGGGTCCAGGTCCAATATGGGCTTATATATACTTAAAAAAAGGGTTTTCATCATTCGGGAAGATTGGGATACCAAGAAGAAGACCTAGAAGCACAAAACAACTCTGAAAAAAGAAGATCTTGTTTTCAACTTGTGATTCTTTGAATTAGTTGTAACTTTGGATGCTCGTTTTCGTTCTTATTAAACCTAGATCTCGTTTATTCATACTTTAATTATTATTCAGTTTATTAAGACCTTGTTTTATACCATGATTTCATTGGAACCCATGGTGACGACGAGTTCAATTATGGGCTAATCGTTATCATGGGATTCTAGTGGATTTACTTATGGATTTCAATAATTAATTTGTTTTGATATCTTGGTATGTGGTGATTGTATGATATCCTAGTATTGGTTGTGCTTATTCGTCTTATGTGCGTAGCTAACATATAAGATAGCGTGTTAATCTCTATTGAAGCGATAGTGAATATAGAGGTTTAGAACTTGCCATGCTAGCATAGGTTCATGTATTGTATGCATGATTAGTGGGTAACTCTAACCATTTTACTTGCCCTATGTAATCATGATAGATAACTTGTGCTTAAACCGTTATGTTGTCAAATTTTATAGACATATAGGGCCTCAATATAATTGGTACCTATTTAGCTTCTATCTCTTTTGTGGATGTCTGGTAGAATGGTACTCGTGCAACGAAAGTTGGCGTTTATCAGTTTCGTGTTATCTGATTAGTGTCATCACCATCACATGCTAAGGTTGTAACACCCCAAATCTAGGGTCAAGATTTGATGTCACTTAAACAATCATTACATAAAATAAAGAAATAAATAAATAACCCCTTGAATCCGGATCGTTTACAGGTTATGGTATGAAACAAGAATCTAACCATTTACAACTCACAATAACTAAAATACAAGTATAGATACCTTTGAACTAATGCTTTTGTCACATTCTTCTAACACCTTCAACCTCTCGCAGCGGAAATTTCTCTAACTTCTGTTGTCTATCAAAGCTATTCACTTTTTATCTTTATCTGTTTCTGGCAGAAATAAGAATTTACAAAGCAAGAGTGAGCCAAAAATGCCCAGCAAGTATATATTTTGAGTTTCAAACATTAATATCAAAGAAAACTTCCAGACAAAATCTCTGAAATATTTTGAAGAGCGAAACACGAAATTATTTAAAGGATATACTTCATTATCTTAAAATCAATTTTATTTGCATTGCTATAAATCATATAGGAAATACTGACTTTTTGTAAGAGCTTCAGAGATCACGTGTTTTCAAAATAGTTTCTGGTAACACTTCATACTTGAGCAATGAATGCAATAACTATTCATAAAACGACGTTCAAGAAATTCCTAACTATTCAGTATCCATCATTATCGACTAAGTTTCTATAGACTTAGCGTGCTAAACCAGCCTGATAAGGACAGGTTGAATAATCAAGAAGATCTCAATTCATTCAAGATTCTAATTATCACTGAGCAACTAATGCTGCAGCAACAATCTGAACCCCGAATTTATTTAGAAACATTGTAATTTCCCAAAACTGAGTGCTAAGGAAAAACTAACTTTAATCCATAATCACATTTTTTTCTCAAGAAGGAATGCCATTAATGGCGATCAACAATAATTAGACTGGATACTAGTTCACACTTATACCCTGCTGATCAGTCAGGATACAGTGCAGATCTATACCTACCTGTATAGATCCAGTCGGGTCCCCAGGCACTACGGCCCATCTGAAGGCACTGATTATGTTTCGGTCCTTAGGATTAAGTAAAACTTAATCCTCAAAGTATCACTATCTAGCCCGTAGAGTGTTTTGATGTCAAACCATTTTGAAGTCAAAACTTCCCAATTCAGGGTTCGCAAATAACCCGAAAGAATGGGTATTTGCTCACGAGAGCAATCGAATTATAGGAACAAGAATAAATGAACATGCATAATCAGAGTAATTGCAGTGAAATGTAAAACATTTAACTATTCTGAACTTAGAATAGGGCAAATAAATATTTGCAGTATTTAAAAGAAATTCAAGAATACTTGCAGTATTTAAAAGAAAATCAGGAATACTTGCCTCAATAAGCTTTGACCATTATTATCGGTTAACTTTGGTTCGACTTTAATCATTCAGCTTTATCGTCAAACTTCTATCCTATTCTGGATACGATCCCAACATTCAGATCCTTCCGTTGGAACTTCGCCAATCTCAACATTTAATCGCTAGATCACTCCTAGTCCGATGTCGATAATCGGGTTTTCCGTCTAGGACCTACAGGGTTGAAATACCCTAATTCAGATAATCTCTTAAGCTTAACATCAAATTACTATCCCACTCTACCCGTACGATTTCATAACCGAACTCATATTTATATGAAATACACATAGCAATTATGGTTCACCTTTTCAAAACTCGGTTCAGTATTTATTTTTGGAAAATACATATATTCGTCATTTTGAAAAATAGGGCAATCGATTATTTGTAAATTATTTTGTCTCAATTGCACTTAATTCATATAATACAACTATATATGGTTATTCGACGTCTTCGATAATTATAGGGTACGTTCCCGTATTTTTCGGAATTAATTTCCCGGACATCGGGTAGCGTCTCCTTTATTTATCGGCCTACCCGTCGAACATCCCGATGCCAAAATCAATCACAATCAACCACAATACAATACAATTCACAATCCACTTCATCAATCCCATCCACCAATACGAATTTACTTTATTAATTATTATTATTCATTTTCATTTCAAAATTTATTTTACAACTAATTTTATTTTCATTTATAACCGTAGGACTCAGATAAAAATCATCATCGCCCACCATCGACTCGCCGAGGCTCATCACCGACAGCGATAAAATTTACGGGTTCCCTTTATATCGGGCATCCTACGTAAATTCCACCGCTTAATTATATAATTTCCCGCAAGAAATTTATTTTTTTATTTCACGAATATTTATTCATTTATTTCCCTGCAGAAAATCAATTAATAAATTCATATAAACACAAATCAATTCGAATTAACAGGAACCAAATAACAGAAAATAATCGAAACCATCCCGCCACCGACACGCGCAACCACGCGCGGGCGGCCGGAAACACATGAATCAGGCAAACACAGCGACAACACAGTACACGCAGCACACACATAAATATATACACACGTCAGTATATATATATATATATATATAGCAATGAGGAGAACAGAACCGAAATCCACCGGAGAACAAAGCGGCGGCGGCGGAGTTACCACCGGAAAAAGAAAGGGCGAAACCAGGAAGAAAACGGGAAAAAGGAAGAGGGAGAGGGAAGAGAGGGAGAGATGATTGAGAGAGATAGAGAGTGAGAGAGATTGAGAGCTGCAAGAGAGATTAATTCGGTCGAGAGATACAAGACAGAAGAGAGGCGAGAGATCACAGGGGGGTGGGGGGGTTTTGGTTTATAAATTTGTATTTCGTTTTGTTTGTTTCCTTTATTTATACTTTACTCCCGCAATTATCCCTGTCTGTACCGTAATTTAAGAATGGACCGAATATTTAATGAGTAAAATAATTCGAAACTTTACGAAAATAATTCCTTTAAAAATCCCTAAATAATTAGGAATTAATAAAATCAAATTTGCAAGATTTTTAAATCATTGTTATAATGCGCATCAGACCCGTATTTTATAATTAACGAATACACATGCGGTTAAATAAAAACCGGATATTCTCCGAAATAATTTTAAAATTCTCGAAATATTCCAAACTTAATTAAATAAAATTTTCACAACTTTTAAAGTATTCTGGAATTAAATATTGATTTCACCATTAAATAAAATTAGAAAATTATTTAAAGATAATTAATCAATGAAATATTGATTTTTAAATTTTATAAACTCTTAAAAGTAATAAACAAAATTATAAAATAACACAAATAATTTTAGGAGCAATTTTAGCATGTATGAGCATAAAAATATAAATATTTAATTAAAATCATTTTAATACAAATTAAATTCATACAGCTCAATAATTGATTATAAAATTAATCCTTGCTTTGAACAAATTACACACAATTAATAATAAAGCAACACACAGTTGACAGAACTATTCCATATTTTATTTATATGTTAATTCGATAATTACATTTACATATCAGATCCGAAAATAGGTTACTTAGCCGCTAAGTAACTAAAAAGATAATACAATTTTAATACCAAATTTGGATAATTATCAAAACAGAGCTTCCTATAAAATAATTTATACGAAATTAAGATAATAATGTCTCGCCTTTTGAGAATATGGATTTTTATCGATATATAAAATGATTTGCGTATCGAAAATTTCACACCGGGACTCGTACAGATCAAACTGTACCCCGGATCGAAAAAGTCAAAACACGGAAAGTGTTCAGAATTATCAGATTAGGTTAGAAAGGAGTTTTCGGAAGAGTTTCGGGTTGTAAAAACGCAAAAACAATTGAAGTGAGACGATTTCTGATTCTAAAAATTAATTTTTTTATAATTATGTAAAATAATCATTATAAATTCTATAAATCCTTATAAAATCATATGGTAATCCAAAAATTACCAGAAAAATACCAAAATTATCTATATTTAATTCTGGATAATTAAAAATTAAAATATCTACATTTTTATCAGAATTAAACATCCAAATATTAATATCAATTATCAAATAATTCACCGAAATTCACATAAAAATCACATAATAATTATTTATTGTTAAAGACAAGTACATAATATTTCTCAGGCGTTACATTCTTCCCCTCTTAAAAGGATTCTGTCCTCAGAATCATGCTAAAGAACAGACACATATACATTTCGAGTATCTACTTAAAATTTATCAGGACTCACTACTTTAATCACGTTTCAACGGTCTCCTACCGTCATCAGATTTATCAGTTGCTCATGCAACCCCTAACTCAATCTTTTTATTTCACATATTTGAAGCTAAATTACTCTTCATAATTATACACACATAAATGCCTTATGGACTCGTTACACCTGTGCCAACAAGACCAACTCATTCACAGTCGTTTTATTTATTTCACTATTTCAAAGGACTAACTTAATTTACACTAACCTTTTATTTCCAATTCTAATAGATCATGTTTATGAAATTTCTATTTTCACTGACTGTTCTACTTTATGTTTCAGGCCTCCTTTTCTTCGATTAGCCTGACCCGTGATCGTTTTCAATCGTATTCGAGAATCCTTAATCGATCTCTTGCATTTTCTATTCGTCTGCAACCGATATCCTAAGTTCATAACGTCTAATGCTTCAGAATGTTTTACATTTATGCGATTTGGAAAAGGAAAATCTCGGTAATTGCATCTACTCACCATTTGGTAGCATAAATCTATTTCTTTTCAATCACCGTCAAGTATATTCATTGAGCGAGAATCTGTTACTATCTGAAAGGAAATACATTAATTTGAAATGAAATGAACCAAACTTTATTCAAAACTCGGTCTCTTGGGTACTAATACTCATTTTGTTGTCCTATCAAATTAGATATCAATACGAACTTTGATGCTCACAATGTCTCATACTGAAGTCAACATCAATCATCTGCATTAATACCACTTTTGATATTCAACAACAAAGTAAGTATCAGCATAACCTAGAAGACGGATCAAAACCTATTCTTCAATTCCTAGCTTTTCCAATTCTTTTAACCATTTCCCAACAATCTTAATGGTATTCACTCTTTTCTTTCTATTTGAAACATCTGTTCCTAAATGGACCCTTCATGTTTGGTAGTTAACCACACACTGGAGCTCATAATCAATTATAACCAGAATTCATATCTTTGAAGTTGAGACTGCAGTTGTTATTTTTCAACTCTTCACAAGCATTTCTTCAGGCGTTCAACTTGGTCTTCCTTAGTCCTTGAATGAGGTTGTTATCAATAAATACAATCACACTATCCCAATACTCCTGGTACATTGTGTTCACTTAATTTCCAGACTTACAGTTTCTGATAATCGACGCGTAACCTCATATCTCCATTCTCTTTTTCCATAATCGCTTTTGTGCACAGTACCAAAATACTCTTTATTTCATTATTCTTTCATTTCCCATTTCTGAATTTTTCCTTCACCTATTATTTTATCCCTATTGAGTTGGACGATACAGGGCTTTTGACACCAGATTGACTCTGTACAGTAACCGACGAGAAATTCTTACCTCATTCCCTGAGGTACCCTTGGTAAATCATTTGTTCAAACTTCCGAGACTTCACTTTAATTTTAAAGAATTCCGACATGAGATCCATTATAACGTTTTCCTTTAGCAGTTTGCCATCAATACATTTGTTTAATCATCCCTGTTTACATGCATTTTTTTTGGAACGAATTTCTATCTCCAACTATCGACGTTTCACCTCATTCTCCTAATAGTTCTGGCACAACCGACGTTCCCAACTTGCATATTTCCTGGATTATTTTATAAAATTTCTTTATCATCCTTTTGATTCCACTTCTTTTCTTCATTATTTCTCCATTCTCATTATTTATTATTTCTTTTAAACATTACTTTGTTTATCATTGGGCAGGTTAATTTCTGGAGTTCACACGAGAATGAAGGTTTTTATTTATAATATTTAAATTCTTACTAACAGAATTATCGAATTTCCTCAGTAGCTATATCCTTAGCCTTGCTTGACGTATCACAGATCGCGAGTTTGACTACTCTTCATTGACCATCATCTCTTTTTCCTGAGTTCACATGAGGACTTCATCAATCTCCGTCTTTCATTGGGTGCTTGAATTTGCGAGCTTTCCGTTATTCAACAACAACTTCCATTAATTCGTCATTTGATATGGGTATACATCCAAGTTCTTCCTGGAATGCTATTACAGATGATATAATCCCTTTACTTTATCTTGAACCTTCAGTTCTTAAAAATATTCTTCTTACTAGCATGTACCAGTAACTTCATGTTCCTCTTATTCAACGAAAAAAATGTATTCTTCTGGATCAAACCTTGCACCTGGTTGCAGTCTTATCTACGTTTGTTGTATGATTCCACGTATCACACTATTTCATTTCTTTTGAAATCGTCAGAAAACAGAGTCCACGCAAGAGGAGAGTTTGTGAACATGATTTTGATTGAGAAACGGAATAAGGAATAACAATGCAACAACCAATTGGAAGAATTTGTAAATCATAAAATTGAAGGAAGAAAAATGAGTGAAGAATGAGAAAACCATATTCATACTCAAGATGGCCAGTCTTTCATACTATATGGCATGCAACACAAGATTAGGTGGCGTCCCACCCGACTTTTCGTCATTTCGACAAAACGTCATATCACAACACTGTTGTCTCAATCAGAAATCAAGGATTTGAGAAGAGAAACAATTCAGAAGGAATACAATAAATTTTCTTTCGTTTTCGCCTCATATAATTTATCAACAGAAGAAGCTCAGACGTATTCAAGAATCAAGAAAACATATACTATCGTATTAGAAGAAGGGATGTCAGTATTGATCACCTTCCATGCTTCGCCTACATCTGCCTTCAGGATCGTTTGGATACCGGTTTACAATTTAAGTCACATCATTGCTTCAAAATTATGTCTGAAAATGCCTTCACACCAATTGCTTCAATAATTTGGTCTTAATCGCGTCGTTGCGAAATTTAATATCACAGCTTTAGATTTCATTCATGTCGCGTAAAATATTCATCGATCACGCAATTCCTCAATTTCGTCGATAAAATATGATTCAATTATTGATTTTATTAAACAACGTTTACTTTCATTATTATTTTATTTTATTTACAGAAAACTTTAAACCTTTCTTCCTGCCAATGGGTCTGCTTGGTTCCCCCGACTAACAACACTGAGTTCAAATTCATTATCTTTTTAGGTCATTTTCTGTTGGTAATAACAAGAACATAAATAGTAATTCGACAACCAATTCGTAAAACTCATTTCATGCAAAATCTTTCGAAAGTTGATTAAGGAAATCTTTTCCAAAATCTCATTTTTAAAGTTTTGAAAATCAAATATTTGGTCGTTATTACTATATAAGTTACTTGCTATTTTCCTGATTTACCAATGAAATATCTAATTAAAGAATGCCCTTATGAGGGACTCTTCCATATTTCCTCGGACTCCGCTCGCACTTATTAGTCGCAAAAACTTCATTTATCGTCGTAAATCATTTCATTCGCAATCCTATCGCAACGCTGTCATTTAGTACTATCTTTGACATTCTTGTCGTCGTTCTTGTCGTTATGCTCACAACCGCGCATGCGATTCGACGTTCTGTGTGTAGATAGGGTCGTACCTTCTTGCTAGACTTTCCTATACCCAATAAGGTAGATATTATTCCTTACGCAGCTCCCGATAAGTGGTAAGAATCTTCTCGCAACGGTGGTGCCTTCAAGACGTGCAACGTTGGTTCTTCATCAGCTTCCATCAACTGGTTTCCTCCGACGAGAAGCTCTCCTACTACCTAATTCTATGTTAAATCGTGCCAACACTCACCTAGTTTTCGTTACACAAGTGCTCACGAAATCACCCGCATTTCCTTCAAAACCACATGAAAAGTAGGGTAACATACCCAGTCTCCGTCGATCCATCGATTTCTCTTTATTGTATGATCTGAGGTTTTAATATACCTATGATGTTGTGATATTCGCCTGACACTTTCTCATCAATCCTATCTTACCATCTCCTTATCGGATCTGCTATCCCTAATTCGCACTCAACTCAATTTATCCTTAATATGCCTAGGGTCTTTCCTATCTTGTACGACCTACCATTCCTATCTTACTCTCACCTATTCTTATTTCAGTGACCAATAACCAGCAACTCTGATACCAAACTGTAACACCCCAAATCCGGGGTCAAGATTTGGTGTCACTTAAACAATCATTACATAAAATAAAGAAATAAATAAATAACCCCTTGAATCCAGATCGTTTACAGGTTATGGTATGAAATAAGAATCTAACCCTTTACAACTCACAATACTAAAATACAAGTATAGATACCTTTGAACTAATGCTTTTGTCACATTCTTCTAACACCTTCAACCTCTCGCAGCGAAAATTTCTCTAACTTCTGTTGTCTATCAAAGCTATTCACTTTTTATCTTTATCTGTTTCTGACAGAAATAAGAATTTACAAAGCAAGAGTGAGCCAAAAATGCCCAGCAAGTATATATTTTGAGTTTCAAACATTAATATCAAAGAAAACTTCCGGACAAAATCTCTGAAATATTTTGAAGAGCGAAACACGAAATCATTTAAATGATATACTTCATTATCTTAAAATCAATTTGATTTGCATTGCTATAAATCACATAGGAAATATTGACATTTTGTAAGAGCTTCAGAGATCACGTGTTTTCAAAATAGTTTCTGGTAACACTTCATACTTGAGCAACGAATGCAATAACTATTTATAAAATGACGTTCAAGAAATTCCCAACTATTCAGTATCCATCATTATCGACTAAGTTTCCATAGACTTAGCCTGCTAAACCAGCCTGATAAGGACGGGTTGAATAGTTAAGAAGATCTCAATTCATTCAAAATTCTAATTATCATTGAGCAACTAATGCTGCAGCAACAATCTGAACCCCGAATTTATTTAGAAACATTGTAATTTCCCGAAACTGAGTGCTAAGGAAAAACTAACTTTAATCCATAATCACATTTTTTTTCTCAAGAAGGAATGCCATTAATGGCGATCAACAATAATTAGACTAGACACTAGTTCACACTTATACCCTGCTAATCAGTCAGGATACAGTGCAGATCTATACCTACCTGTATAGATCCAGTCGGGTCCCCAGGCACTACGGCCCATCTCAAGGCACCGATTATGTTTCGGTCCTTAGGATTAAGTAAAACTTAATCCCCAAAGTATCACTATCCAGCCCGTAGAGTGTTTTGATGTCAAACCATTTTGAAGTCAAAACTTCCCAATTCAGGGTTCGCAAATAACCCGAAAGAATGGGTATTTGCTCACGAGAGCAATCGAATTATAGGAATAAGAATAAATGAACATGCATAATCAGAGTAATTGCAGCGAAATGTAAAACATTTAACTATTCTGAACTTAGAATAGGGCGAATAAATATTTGCAGTATTTAAAAGAAATTCAAGAATACTTGCAGTATTTAAAAGAAAATCAGGAATACTTGCCTCAATAAGCTTTAACCACTATTATCGGTTAACTTTGGTTCGACTTTAATCATCCAGGTTTATCGTCAAACTTCTATCCTATTCTGGATACGTTCCCAACATTCAGATCCTTCCGTTGGAACTTCGCCAATCTCAACATCTAATCGCTAGATCACTCCTAGTCCGATGTCGATACTCGGATTTCCGTCTAGGACTTACTGGTTGAAATACCCTAATTCAGATAATCGCTTAAGCTTAACATCAAATTACTATCCCACTCTACCCATACGATTTCATAACCAAACTCATATTTATATGAAATACACATAGCAATTACGGTTCACCTCTTCAAAACTCGGTTCAGTATTTATTTTTGGAAAATACATATATTCGTCGTTTTGAAAAATAGGGCAATCGATTATTTGTAAATTATTTTATCTCAATTGCACTTAAGTTCATATAATACAACTATATATGGTTATTCGACGTCTCCGATAACTATAGGGTACGTTCCCGTATTTTTCGGAATTAATTTCCCGGAAATCGGGCAACGTCTCCTTTATTTATCGGCCTACCCGTCGAACATCCCGATGCCAAAATCAATCACAATCAACCACAATACAATAAAATTCACAATCCACTTCATCAATCCCATCCACCAATACGAATTTACTTTATTAATTATTATTATTCATTTTCGTTTCAAAATTTATTTTACAACTAATTTTATTTTCATTTATAACTGTAGGACTCAGATAAAAATCATCATCGCCTACCATCGGCTCGCCGAGGCTCATCGCCGACGGCGATAAAATTTACGGGTTCCCTTTATATCGGGCATCCTACGTAAATTCCACCGCTTAATTATATAATTTCCCGCAAGAAATTTATTTTTTTATTTCACGAATATTTATTCATTTATTTCCCTGCAGAAAATCAATTAATAAATTCATACAAACACAAATCAATTCGAATTAACAGGAACCAAATAACAGGAAACAATTGAAACCATCCCGCCACCGACACGCGCAACCACGCGCGGGCGGCCGGAAACACAGGAATCAGGCAAACACAGCGGCAACACAGTACACGCAGCACACACATAAATATATACACACGTGAGTATATATATATATATATATATATATATATATATATAGCAACGAGGAGAACAGAACCGAAACCCACCGGAGAATAAAGCGGCGGCGGCGGAGTTACCACCGAAAAAGAAAGGGCGAAACCAGGAAGAAAACGGGAAAAAGGAAGAGGGAGAGGGAAGAGAGGGAGAGATGATTGAGAGAGATAGAGAGTGAGAGAGATTGAGAGCTGCAAGAGAGATTATTTCGATCGAGAGATATAAGACAGGGGAGAGGCGAGAGACCACAGGGGGGTGGGGGGATTTTGGTTTATAAATTTGTTTTTTGTTTTGTTTGTTTCCTTTATTTTTACTTTACTCCCGCAATTATCCCTGTCTGTACCGTAATTTAAGAATGGACCGAATACTTAATGAGTAAAATAATTCCAAAATTTACGAAAATAATTCCTTTAGAATCCCGAAATAATTAGGAATTAATAAAATCAAATTTGCAAGATTTTTAAATCATTATTATAATGCGCATCAGACCCGTATTTTATAATTAACGAATACACATGCGGTTAAATAAAAACCAGAAATTCTCCGAAATAATTTTAAAATTCTCGAAATATTCCAAACTTAATAAAATAAAATTTTCATAATTTTTGAAGTATTCTGGAATTAAATATTGATTTCACCATTAAATAAAATTAGAAAATTATTTAAAGATAATTAATCAATGAAATATTGATTTTTAAATTTTATAAACTCCTAAAAGTAATAAACAAAATTATAAAATAAAACAAATAATTTTAGGAGCAATTTTAGCATTTATGAGCATAAAAATATAAATATTTAATTAAAATCATTTTAATACAAATTAAATTCATACAGCTCAATAATTGATTATAAAATTAATCCTTGCTTTGAACAAATTACACACAATTAATAATAAAGCAACACACAGTTGACAGAACTATTCCATATTTTATTAATATGTTAATTCGATAATTACATTTACATATCAGATCCGAAAATAGGTTACTTAGCCGCTAAGTAACTAAAAAGATGATACGATTTTAATACCAAATTTGGATAATTATCAAAACAGAGCTTCCTATAAAATACTTTATACGAAATTAAGATAATAATGTCTCGCCTTTTGAGAATATGGATTTTTATCGATATATAAAATGATTTGCGTATCGAAAATTTCACACCGGGACTCGTACAGATCAAACTGTACCCCGGATCGAAAAAGTCAAAACACGGAAAGTGTTCAGAATTATCAGATTAGGTTAGGAAGGAGTTTTCGGAAGAGTTTTGGGTTGTAAAAACGCAAAAACAATTGAAGTGGGACTATTTCTGATTCTAAAAATTAATTTTATAATTATGTAAAATAATCATTATAAATTCTATAAATCCTTATAAAATCATATGGTAATCCAAAAATTACCAGAAAAATACCAAAATTATATATATTTAATTCTGGATAATTAAAAATTAAAATATCTACATTTTTATCAGAAATAAACATCCAAATATTAATATCAATTATCAAATAATTCACCAAAATTCACATAAAAATCACATATTAATTATTTATTGATAAAGACAAATACATAATATTTCCCAGGCGTTACAAAGGTTAAGAACGAAATGGCTATTGAATGAAGTAGTAATGAAGTTAAAATCCCATGTTTGTCATATATATTAATTCAACCTCAATTCTCTTAGTTAATGTTATTTAGTATAATCTCTTAGTTTAATAAAAACTCAATTTATTATATGTCTTAACATTGAGCGATAACCATACATTGTTGCATAGGTGCATAAATTGAACTTAACCTAAACCAGTCTCTGTGGGAACGAATCTGATTTATATCTTATACTACTTGCGAACGCGTATACTTGCGTGAATATTAGCGCGTGTTTTCGCCCTAACAAGTTTTTGGCGCCGCTGCCGGGGACTCGGTGTTAAAATTTTAGTTTATGTGCTTGTCATCAGTGGTCGTGAAAGTTCACTGACTCGGAATCTTTTACTCTCACGGTTTATTTGTTTGTGTTTCAGATACTCAGTACAATGGGAGATCCAGCAGTACGAACGAAAGCCTTGATGGATTTTTTTCAACCCAAGATCAATGACATTCAATCTAGCATTGTCAGGCCAGCTATCACAGCTAATACCTTTGAGATCAAGCCTGGAATAATTCAATGGGTGCAGAATTCAATCCAGTTTGGGGGTTCTTTAACGGAAGATCCCGATATGCACATTAGGGATTTCATTGAGATCTGCGACACCTTCAAGTTCAACAGTGTTTCTGAAGATGTTGTGAAGCTGAGACTATTTCCATTATCTCTGAGGGACAAGGCTAAGAGCTAGTTACACTTTCTACCAGCTGGTTCAATTACTACTTGGAAGGATCTTGCTTAGAAATTTCTTACTAAATTCTTTCCTATAGCGAAGACAACTGCAATGAGGAATGCTCTTACTCAATTTGTGCAGCAAACGGGAGAATCGCTATGTGAAGCTTGAGAGCGCTACAAGGAGATGCTTAGGAAGTGTCCTCATCATGGAATGCCTTATTGGATGATCATCAATTGTTTTTACAATGGGTTGGGAGCACAGTCCAGACCCATGCTCGATGTAGCAGCAGGCGGAGCATATGGGCGAAGAGCTATGAGGAAGCTTATGATCTAATTGAACTGATGGCTGCTATTGAATATCAGTATCCAACCCAGAGATGTCCACAGGGCAAGGTAGAAGGAGTTCTTGAAGTGGATACAGCTACGGCTATCACTGCTCAACTAAAGGCGTTGTCTATGAAGATCGATTCTCTGGATAACTATGGTGTTAAGCAGATAATTAGTGTTTGTGAGCTGTGTGCAGGTCCACATGTGACGGAGCAATGCGATATATCTAGTGACTCAACTCAGTTTGTGAGCAACTTTCAGAGATCGCAACAACCAGTTCCAGACACTTATCATCCTGACAACTGGAATCATCCTAACTTCAGCTGGAGCAACAATCAGAATGCGAGGCAACAACCGTTCTAGCAGTTTGGAAATAAGCTATTCAACCCTCCTGATTTTTAACAACAAATTACACCAAAACAACAAACTCGTGGTGCATGTCTATCTTCGAATGAAAAATCTAAATTGGAGGAGTTGCGGCTTATGTGCAAAAACCAGGTTCTTATATGCCAAATCCAGGATGTTTCTATCAAGACTCTGGAGAACCAAATAGGGCAAATTGCTAATGCCTTATTGAATCGACCACCAGGAACGCTTTCTAGTGATATAGAAACAAATCCAGGTAAGAGGGAAGTTGAAGAACAGGTGAACGCCATCACCTTAAGGTCTGGATAGGTCGCAAGACCCCAAATTCAGTAAGATGAAGAGCCAGGAAAATCTCAAGTTTCAGAAAATGCAGTTGTGGCTGAAGAAGAAGTGTAGAAGGAAACAGAGGTGGAACCAAGGAAGACTACTGTGGAACACATGTAACACCCTCCAGACCCGGGGTATAAGTCTGGGGGTTACTAGCTAATCACCAAACCTGTACAATATGATTAACAAATAATAAAGAAATGAATCTAAACCCCTTTAACACTAACCAGGATCTTTTTAGGTTGAAGTATGAAAACAAGAACCACTAACTACTTTATTACAAACCAAATTCAAAATCTTACCAACTCTCTTTATTACAAACCATTGTCTAACCATATTTAAATTAATTTTATCTTTTATTCAAACACCCACACTAACTATCTATTCTCCACCTGTTCTGGAAACTCAAAGCTTTCTTCCTGCATTAGAATCAACACCTTGGGTATGAGAGGATCCCGAGGCTTGACCCGCTTCTTTACCACTCGAGTCCTGATGGGTTTCATATTCCTTCTTAACTGAAAACAATAAGGTGAATAACAACAAAAAGGGGTGGTGAGCCAAAAATTTCTCAACAAGTCCGCAAAATATAAACAGTGTTAAAGCAATTTAAATGAATCCGTAACCCGGGTATATCTGTAAAGATATAACCCCACGAGAATAAAAAGAAGGCTATTACTAGCGAATACAAACAAACTAAACTGGACACAAGTTCGCATCTATACCCTGCTGATCAGCCAGGATACAGTGCAGATCTATATCCCACTATATAGATCCCGTCGGCCACCCGGGCACTACGACCCATCTCAAGGATCCAGTTATGTCCCGGTCCTTAGGATTAAGTAAACTTAATCCCCAAAGTGTCATTATCCAGTCCATGGAATAACAACCGGAACAATCGGTATGCTTTGACATATTCTAATCACCAGAATATATCAATAATTGTGAGTAACAATAGGAGTATGAATAATGAATTCAAATAAAAAGGAGAAATCAAGAATCGAAATAAAATATGAACAAGAATCAAAAGAGTGCGAGCGTAATAAGAATCTGAAGAAATGTCACTATTCTGAAAGTAGAATAGGGGAAAAACTTGCCTTCTGCGCGACTCACTACAAATACGTCACCTTCGTCTATCACCGACTCAACCTGCCTTACTGGCTTAGCTTCTATTAGAGAAATAGACGGTTTAGTCATTTCGTACTTCAATTGTATCTTGAATTGACTTCACATCGTTCCTATCGTCTACCCACGCGCTTATGACTGACTCGTATATTATATATTAGCAAGTAAGACTCGATTAACCACATAATACAGTTAAGCACATAAGTACATAATCATTTTTATAATTAAAAATAATTTTTAGAATCAAAATCGACTCGCTGATCGCTCAACCGATCATTAACTGACTCGTTTCTTTTTTTTTGGAATTTTTCAGACTCGTCTCGGCACACGATCCGACTGATAATCAAACAAATAACAAGGACAACTAATTTCTAGAAGAAATTAGGCTTTAATAATATTTTTAATGAAAAGAATTCATTTTTCTGAGTAAAAGGTCTTTTGTTTCGCTCGAATCGGGCTAACGGTCTAATTAATGTCGATTAAACACTGATAATTTAATTTATTATTCGATAAAAATAATTATTACTAATTTTTAAAACCTAATTTTTTTAAATAATTATTTAAGAGAATCAGAATTTAAAAAGGATTTTTCTATAATTTTTTTGGAATTAAAATGAATTTATTATGATTTATTGAAAATTATTTGATTAATTATAAAAATAATAATCATTTTTAAATAAATAATAAATAATTAATAAATAAATAATAAATAATTGAGAAAATATTTAAATCTGATTTTTAGAAAATATTTCAGAATTATTTATAATATAAATTAATTAAATAAATAATTAATTAATCAATTTATAAAATAAATAAAACTGATTTTTAAAATTAATAAAAATAAAATAAAAATTATTTTCCAGAAACACTTGTCAGAAAGAAATCCCTGACAAAACGGATCAAAACCGGGTTCTGGAAACGGGTCAAACGAGTTGGATTCTGGGTCATGAAGAACATGACCGGAATCTGCCCAGAATCCGGCGACCGACCAGGATTCCGGCAGCCCGTTTTCATGCCAAAAACAGAACCATTTGTTTCTTTTTTCACAGGGTTTCAATTCCAAATCACTTCACCAATCTATTCCCGACCAAATCATATCAGAAACATCCCTGAATCTCTACCTCCGGCCAAACCGACTTCAAAATCCGGCAAAATATCGAAATCATTTGTTTGTACATGAAACTTAACGTTTAATAGTGCAAATCGAAGATAAGAACATATACAATCTAACCCCTAACATATCAGGAACCAAATATTCACAGAAATCATCGAGTTGTAATTTGAAAATTCGGTATAAATCATAATAATCGAACTTTGCTATCTAGGTATCGTTTGATCAATTAAATACCATGAATCGACTGTAAATCACATCAGGAATCTATATCAATCATCAAACCATCATAATTTTTGGTGCTTCAATTTGGGTACTTGAATAACTTGTTTTGGTGCTGTAATCTGCTCAAAATCACGACTTGAATTCTCGACCCGACCCTGTTCTTCCCGACCCGATTTGCAGAGAATTTTTGTATTTTTCTGATTTTTAGTTAATAATTAATAATAATTAAATAAAAATTAGGCTATTTATAGTTGTGAAATTAATACTCCTAATTAAAATTAAGGCCCTAATTCTACAATTTTTTAAAATTAATAAGCCCCTAAATTTATAATTTTTTGAGTATTAAAATTTAATTTATAAATATTTTATATATGCAATATATATGCCAAAATTTTCCAAAAATTGTGAATAATGCAAAAATACAAAGAAATGGTATAAATAAAAGTCCTCTAATTTTATAAAAATAAAAATGTGATTTTTGTGGGTTTTTAACACCCAATGGGGCCCGAAAAAGTCATTTTTCGCAAAACGAGAAAATTTATAAAATGTCTAGATGTTCAGAATAATGCGATGGTAAAAGATGTTTGATGAAAAATAAGGCCCATTATTTTTAGTTGAAATACCTATTTTAAAATCATGGTTTGAGTCGTAAAACGTTTGAAATAAAAGCTATAAATGAAAAACAAAACATCTGAAAAATACCTTAAAAATACCAGAACAATACAGAATACACGTAACACATAGCAATTAGGGTTTGACAGATAATTACACATAAATGACACATTAATACGTATAATTTATTTTAAATATGATATAGCACAGACGTAATTTTCCCAGGCGTTACATCCTTTCCCCCTTAATAGGATTATGTCATCAGAATCTTACTATGAAAACAAATGAGGATATTTCTCTAACATTTCACTCTCAAGTTCCCAGGTTGATTCTTCAACCATAGGGTTTCTCCACAACACTCTCACTAAAAATACAGATTTATTTCTCAATACTTTATCTCGCCAATCTAAAATTCTCATCAGCTGTTCCACAAAAGACAAAATCAGGTTGGAAATCTATCGGTTAATACTCTATTACATGCCTAGAATCAGGATTATATCGCTTAAGCATCGACACGTGAAACACATTATGAATATGTTGCATATGAGGCGGTAAAGCTAATTCGTATGCAACTTTTACCACTTTCTTCAAAATTTCAAATGGTCTGACGTATCGTGGTTTCAATTTACCCTTGTTGCTAAATTTGGTCAATCCTTTCCATGGCGATATCTTGAGTAATCCTTCCTTGCTTGATATGCATATTTGCGTTGCCTGTTTTGTGCTGCATCCAATCATTTTTGAATAAGTTATATCTTTTCTTTAGTCTGTTGGATTAATTTCGGACCCAAAATCTTACGTTCTCCAACTTCATCCCAATATACTGGTGATCTGCATTTTCTTCCATATAACGCTTCGTACGTTGGCATTCCAATGCTTGCGTGATAGCTGTTATTGTAAGAAAATTCAACCAAAGGTAAATGCTCATCCCAACTCCCTTCGAAATCAATTGCACAAACTCGTAACATGTCTTCAATTGTTTGGATAGTTCTTTCACTTTGCCCATCGGTTTACGGATGATAAGCGGTACCCATGTTTAGTTTAGTTCCAAAACACTCTTGAAATTGTCTCCAAAATCTTGAGTTGAAACGAGGATCTCGATCAGACACGATAGATATTGGGACTCCATGTCGCATCACAATTTCTTTGAGATACAAGTTCACTAGCTTGTCAAGTGAAAATCTTTCGTTAATCGGTAAAAAATGTGCTGACTTCGTTAGTCTGTCAATGATTACCCAAATCGCATCATGATTTGCTTTAGTCCTTGGAGGTCCTACCACAAAATCCATTGCTAGATGTTCAAATTTCCATTCTGGAATATCTAATGGTTGTAGTAATCCGCTCGGACGTTGATGTTCCGCTTTAACTCGCTGGCATGTGTAGCATTTACTTACCCATTCTGCTATCTGCTTCTTCATGTTCGGCCACCAAAAGTTTTCCTTTAGATTGCGGTACATTTTTGTACTTCCTGGATGAATGGAATATTTCGAACTGTGCGCATCTCGTAATATTTCTTCTTTTAGTTCTGCCACATCGGGGATCCAGATTCTTGATGCAAAATGTAGGATTCCTTCATTATCCTTCTGAGTTGTAATTTCTTCTCCAGTTAAGTCGTCATCTTGACTCATCACTTCTTCTTGAGAATGACGAATCTTTTCTAGTAACTCTGGTTGAAAAGTCACAGCGTAGATAGCCTCCGTAGATTCATTGGGAACACGAATTTCAATTTCCAGCTTGTCAAATTCCTTGGCTAATTCTTCGCATGAAGTTAACAAATTCAATCTTTCTTTCCTGCTCAGCACATCTGCCACAACATTTGCTTTTCCTCGATGATAACTGATCGTAATATCGTAATCTTTAATCAATTCCAGCCATCAGCATTGTCTCATATTCAGTTCCTTTTGCGTAAAGATATACTTCAGACTTTTATGATCTGTGTAGATTTCGTATTTCTCACCGTAGAGATAATGTCTCTAAAGTTTCAACGCAAATACGATCACTGCTAATTCCAAATCATGCGTAGGATATTTCTGTTCATGAGGTTTGAGCTATCTCGAAGCATATGCAATGACGTTATCGTGCTGCATCAGTACACATCCTAATCCGTGATACGAAGCATCACTGTAAATGACAAAATTTCCATGCTCGTCTGGTAATACGAGTACCGGTGCGGTTATTAACCGATTCTTCAGCTCTTGGAAACTTTCTTCACATTTGTCATCCATACGAACTTTTCACTTTTCCGAGTTAACTTGGTCAACGGCATTGCTATTTTTGCAAAATCTTTGACAAATCTTCTATAATATCCCGCCAATCCTAAGAAACTTCGAACTTCTGTTGGTGTCTATGGTCTTTCCCAATTCAACACAGCTTCAATCTTCGCTGGATCGACTTGAATGCCTTCACTACTGATGATGTGTCCTAAAAATTGTACTTCTTTCAACCAGAATTCACATTTCGAGAATTTTGCGTACAGTTGCTCTCTCCTTAGAATTTCCAAAGCTATCCTCAAGTGCTCAGCATGCTCTTCTTCCGTCTTTGAGTAAATCAAGATGTCATCAATAAATACAATCACAAATTTATCCAAATATTTCTTGAATACTCTATTCATCAGATCCATGAATGCTGCTGGCGCATTTGTCAAACCGAATGCCATTACAAAAAACTCATAATGTCCATATCTCATACGGAACACAGTCTTGGGAATATCTTCAGCTTTAATCTTCAATTGATGATAGCCCGATCGCAAATCTATCTTCGAAAACCATGCGGCTCCTTTTAGCTGATCGAACAAATCGTCGATTCTCGGTAAAGGATATTTATTCTTGATAGTGAGCTTTTTCAATTTCCGATAGTCAATGCATAGTCGCATGCTGTCATCTTTCTTCTTCACGAACAATATCGGTGCACCCCACGAAGATACACTGGGTCTTATAATGCCACGGTCTAGAAGATCTTGCAGTTGCATTGACAATTCCTTCTTCTCGACTGGAGCCATTCGATATGGAACTTTCCAAACTGGTTCTGTAACTGGTGCTAAATCAATCATAAATTCAATTTCTCGATCCGGAGGTAACCCTGGAAACTCGTCTGGAAAGACGTCCGGAAATTCACATACAACTAGAATGTCTTCTATTCTGGGACTTTTCTTCTCAGTATCTAACACGTAGGCTAAATACATCTCACATCCTTGTCGAAGCAATCTTTTTGTCTGCATCGCTGTCAGAAATTTCTTTCGCTATTTTTCGCCCTTGAACATTACCGTTGTATTTTCTGTAGTTCGTAATTTGACTTTCTTAATCGTGCAATCAATCTGAGCATTATGACAAGCTAACCAATCCATTCCCAAAATGACGTCAAACTCTCCTAACTTGAAAGGAATCAAGTCTACGGAAAAATGATGTCCAGCTATTTCTATATCGTATGCAGGACATACTCGATCTACTGGAACTTGGTCGTTATTCGCTAATTTTATAATTAACGTCTCGCCCAACCATTCGGTTTCGTAATGTAACTTATTAAGAAATTCTTCAGAAATAAATGAACGAGTAGCTCCAGAATCAATTAATACTAACTTACGAAATTCACCAAAAGCATACCTGCGATTACACTCGGACTCTGCACTGCTTCTTTCATTGTCATGTTGAAAGTTCTTGCTTTGGGTTGATTAGGCGGCGGTGTAGGAGGTAATGCCAACACTTTCGGAATACTAGCTACCATTGCCGGTCCTTTGCAATTTCTAGCGATATGCTCTTTCTTTCCACACTGGAAATAAGTAATTTCTGCTATTTTTCCTATTGGACATTCGTTAGAATAGTGCCCTTTCTACTTGTATTTGAAACATGTCACATCCATTTTGATACATACGCCGGTGTGCTTGCGTACACAAGTTCTGCAGTACGACACTGGGACTCCGACAATTCCCTGCTGTTTGGGGGCTTGGAAACGATTACCTGTTTTCTGGGTACCTTGTCCTATCTTTTTAAAATTCAAATTTGTCCGGGCTTGAAATCCCGGCTTCGTGTTGGAGTGGTCTTGGAAACTTCCCTGTCCTCTATCCTTTTGAGATCTTTCACTTTCCCCTTCAATAATCAAGGCTTTCTGGACTACTGTAGTATACATTGTTAATTCAAAAACTACAACTTATCGACAGATCCACGGTCGTAACCCTTCTTGAAACATTTGAACTCGTTTCTCTTCATTATCAACCTGTTCTGGAACAAACCTAGCCAACTCAGTAAATTTGGCTTCATACTCTGTCACAGACATACTTCTCTACTTCAGTTCCAAAAACTTTATCTGCATTTGATTTCTCACATAGCGAGGAATTTTTTTTTCTAAGAAGAGCTCTTTAAACCTATCCCATGCAATAACATCTTCACCCTCCAAATCCTTTTTAGATTCCCACCAATAACTTGCTTCTCTTTTCAGCAGATAACTAGCAAAGTCAGTCTTCTGGTCTTCACCTACCTTTACTAGTGCAAATGCTTTCTCTATTTTTTTCAACCAAGTGGTAGCCTTAATAGGATCAGTAGACCCCTCAAATTTTGGAGGTTTAACCGACTGAAACTGCTTGAAAGTAATAACAGGTATAGCTGGTGGAATTTGGGGCTCAGGACGAAGTGGCTGTTGTAACATTTGCTATTGAATCTGCTGCTGCTGTTGCTGCATTTGTTGTTGCATCATTACCATCTGTTGTTGCATCAGATGGAACATTTGGTTCATGGTATCATTAGTCTGTTCTTCGGAATTGTTGTTGGAAGTCACAGTCCTAGTATTTCTCTTTGGTGCCATTTGCTAATAATAAAACAAGT